>NW_027450123.1:42500-46776 GCF_964194025.1 Convolutriloba macropyga | reverse complement strand
AAGCTAACTCAAGCTAACTCAAGCTAGTTCAAGCTAACTCAAGCTAGCTAAAGCTAACTCAAGCTAACTCAAGCTAACTCAAGCTAGCTCAAGCTAACTCAAGCTAGTTCAAGCTAACTCAAGCTAGCTAAAGCTAACTCAAGCTAACTCAAGCTAACTCAAGCTAACTCAAGCTAGCTAAAGCTAACTCAAGCTAACTCAAGCTAACCCGAGCTAACTCAAGCTAGCTCAAGCTAACCCAAGCTAGCTAAAGCTAACTCAAGCTAACTCAAGCTAATTCAAGCTAACTCAAGCTAACTCAAGCTAACTCAAGCTAACTCAAGCTAGCTAAAGCTAACTCAAGCTAACTCAAGCTAACTCAAGCTAACCCGAGCTAACTCAAGCTAACTCAAGGTAGCTAAAGCTAGTTCAAGCTAACTCAAGCTAGCTAAAGCTAAGACAAGCTAACTCAAGCTAACTCAAGCTAACTCAAGCTAACTCAAGCTAACTCAAGCTAACTCAAGCTAGCTAAAGCTAACTCAAGCTAACTCAAGCTAACTCAAGCTAACCCGAGCTAACTCAAGCTAACTCAAGGTAGCTAAAGCTAGTTCAAGCTAACTCAAGCTAGCTAAAGCTAAGACAAGCTAACTCAAGCTAACTCAAGCTAACTCAAGCTAACTCAAGCTAACTAAAGCTAGTTCAAGCTAACTCAAGCTAGCTAAAGCTAACTCAAGCTAACTCAAGCTAACTCAAGCTAGCTCAAGCTAACTCAAGCTAGTTCAAGCTAACTCAAGCTAGCTAAAGCTAACTCAAGCTAACTCAAGCTAACTCAAGCTAACTCAAGCTAGCTAAAGCTAACTCAAGCTAACTCAAGCTAACCCGAGCTAACTCAAGCTAGCTCAAGCTAACCCAAGCTAGCTAAAGCTAACTCAAGCTAACTCAAGCTAACTAAAGCTAGTTCAAGCTAACTCAAGCTAGCTAAAGCTAACTCAAGCTAACTCAAGCTAACTCAAGCTAGCTCAAGCTAACTCAAGCTAGTTCAAGCTAACTCAAGCTAGCTAAAGCTAACTCAAGCTAACTCAAGCTAACTCAAGCTAACTCAAGCTAGCTAAAGCTAACTCAAGCTAACTCAAGCTAACCCGAGCTAACTCAAGCTAGCTCAAGCTAACCCAAGCTAGCTAAAGCTAACTCAAGCTAACTCAAGCTAATTCAAGCTAACTCAAGCTAACTCAAGCTAACTCAAGCTAACTCAAGCTAGCTAAAGCTAACTCAAGCTAACTCAAGCTAACTCAAGCTAACCCGAGCTAACTCAAGCTAACTCAAGGTAGCTAAAGCTAGTTCAAGCTAACTCAAGCTAGCTAAAGCTAAGACAAGCTAACTCAAGCTAACTCAAGCTAACTCAAGCTAACTCAAGCTAACTCAAGCTAACTCAAGCTAGCTAAAGCTAACTCAAGCTAACTCAGCTAACTCAAGCTAACCCGAGCTAACTCAAGCTAACTCAAGGTAGCTAAAGCTAGTTCAAGCTAACTCAAGCTAGCTAAAGCTAAGACAAGCTAACTCAAGCTAACTCAAGCTAACTCAAGCTAACTCAAGCTAACTAAAGCTAGTTCAAGCTAACTCAAGCTAGCTAAAGCTAACTCAAGCTAACTCAAGCTAACTCAAGCTAGCTCAAGCTAACTCAAGCTAGTTCAAGCTAACTCAAGCTAGCTAAAGCTAACTCAAGCTAACTCAAGCTAACTCAAGCTAACTCAAGCTAGCTAAAGCTAACTCAAGCTAACTCAAGCTAACCCGAGCTAACTCAAGCTAGCTCAAGCTAACCCAAGCTAGCTAAAGCTAACTCAAGCTAACTCAAGCTAATTCAAGCTAACTCAAGCTAACTCAAGCTAACTCAAGCTAACTCAAGCTAGCTAAAGCTAACTCAAGCTAACTCAAGCTAACTCAAGCTAACCCGAGCTAACTCAAGCTAACTCAAGGTAGCTAAAGCTAGTTCAAGCTAACTCAAGCTAGCTAAAGCTAAGACAAGCTAACTCAAGCTAACTCAAGCTAACTCAAGCTAACTCAAGCTAACTCAAGCTAACTCAAGCTAGTTCAAGCTAACTCAAGCTAACTCAAGCTAACTCAAGCTAGCTAAAGCTAACTCAAGCTAACTCAAGCTAACTCAAGCTAACCCGAGCTAACTCAAGCTAACTCAAGGTAGCTAAAGCTAGTTCAAGCTAGCTCAAGCTAGCTAAAGCTAAGACAAGCTAACTCAAGCTAACTCAAGCTAACTCAAGCTAACTCAAGCTAGTTCAAGCTAACTCAAGCTAGCTAAAGCTAACTCAAGCTAACTCAAGCTAACTCAAGCTAGCTCAAGCTAACTCAAGCTAGTTCAAGCTAACTCAAGCTAGCTAAAGCTAACTCAAGCTAACTCAAGCTAACTCAAGCTAGCTCAAGCTAACTCAAGCTAACTCAAGCTAACTCAAGCTAACCCGAGCTAACTCAAGCTAACTCAAGGTAGCTAAAGCTAGTTCAAGCTAGCTCAAGCTAGCTAAAGCTAAGACAAGCTAACTCAAGCTAACTCAAGCTAACTCAAGCTAACTCAAGCTAGTTCAAGCTAACTCAAGCTAGCTAAAGCTAACTCAAGCTAACTCAAGCTAACTCAAGCTAGCTCAAGCTAACTCAAGCTAGTTCAAGCTAACTCAAGCTAGCTAAAGCTAACTCAAGCTAACTCAAGCTAACTCAAGCTAGCTCAAGCTAACTCAAGCTAGTTCAAGCTAACTCAAGCTAGCTAAAGCTAACTCAAGCTAACTCAAGCTAACTCAAGCTAACTCAAGCTAGCTAAAGCTAACTCAAGCTAACTCAAGCTAACCCGAGCTAACTCAAGCTAGCTCAAGCTAACCCAAGCTAGCTAAAGCTAACTCAAGCTAACTCAAGCTAATTCAAGCTAACTCAAGCTAACTCAAGCTAACTCAAGCTAACTCAAGCTAGCTAAAGCTAACTCAAGCTAACTCAAGCTAACTCAAGCTAACCCGAGCTAACTCAAGCTAACTCAAGGTAGCTAAAGCTAGTTCAAGCTAACTCAAGCTAGCTAAAGCTAAGACAAGCTAACTCAAGCTAACTCAAGCTAACTCAAGCTAACTCAAGCTAACTCAAGCTAGTTCAAGCTAACTCAAGCTAACTCAAGCTAACTCAAGCTAGCTAAAGCTAACTCAAGCTAACTCAAGCTAACTCAAGCTAACCCGAGCTAACTCAAGCTAACTCAAGGTAGCTAAAGCTAGTTCAAGCTAGCTCAAGCTAGCTAAAGCTAAGACAAGCTAACTCAAGCTAACTCAAGCTAACTCAAGCTAGTTCAAGCTAACTCAAGCTAGCTAAAGCTAACTCAAGCTAACTCAAGCTAACTCAAGCTAGCTCAAGCTAACTCAAGCTAGTTCAAGCTAACTCAAGCTAGCTAAAGCTAACTCAAGCTAACTCAAGCTAACTCAAGCTAACTCAAGCTAGCTAAAGCTAACTCAAGCTAACTCAAGCTAACCCGAGCTAACTCAAGCTAGCTCAAGCTAACCCAAGCTAGCTAAAGCTAACTCAAGCTAACTCAAGCTAATTCAAGCTAACTCAAGCTAACTCAAGCTAACTCAAGCTAACTCAAGCTAGCTAAAGCTAACTCAAGCTAACTCAAGCTAACTCAAGCTAACCCGAGCTAACTCAAGCTAACTCAAGGTAGCTAAAGCTAGTTCAAGCTAACTCAAGCTAGCTAAAGCTAAGACAAGCTAACTCAAGCTAACTCAAGCTAACTCAAGCTAACTCAAGCTAACTCAAGCTAACTCAAGCTAGTTCAAGCTAACTCAAGCTAACTCAAGCTAACTCAAGCTAGCTAAAGCTAACTCAAGCTAACTCAAGCTAACTCAAGCTAACCCGAGCTAACTCAAGCTAACTCAAGGTAGCTAAAGCTAGTTCAAGCTAACTCAAGCTAGCTAAAGCTAAGACAAGCTAACTCAAGCTAACTCAAGCTAACTCAAGCTAACTCAAGCTAACTAAAGCTAGTTCAAGCTAACTCAAGCTAGCTAAAGCTAACTCAAGCTAACTCAAGCTAACTCAAGCTAGCTCAAGCTAACTCAAGCTAGTTCAAGCTAACTCAAGCTAGCTAAAGCTAACTCAAGCTAACTCAAGCTAACTCAAGCTAACTCAAGCTAGCTAAAGCTAACTCAAGCTAACTCAAGCTAACCCGAGCTAACTCAAGCTAGCTCAAGCTAACCCAAGCTAGCTAAAGCTAACTCAAGCTAACTCAAGCTAATTCAAGCTAACTCAAGCTAACTCAAGCTAA
>NW_027450123.1:32500-37500 GCF_964194025.1 Convolutriloba macropyga | reverse complement strand
ATCGTCAACGTCTGCATGGAACATTTCCTTTGGGGTGTCTTTGGGCCATCTTAGGAACTGCCTCACCGTCCTCCTGATGACCCTGTCAATGCCTCCCAGGACCTGCTTCGTTGTCTTTGCAAGGACTAGCTGATGGTACACACTGGGTATGCAGTAGGTCTTGAGTATCCAGATTCGTTGCTGTGGTTTCAGGGGGGCTCTTCTCAGGTCATCTAGCTTCTTCTCCAGCTTCTTGATGGTGTTTGTCCTCGTACCATATGCCCCTGTCTCAATGCCCAGGTACTTGTAGAAGGACTCTGCTGTCATCACGGGGAGACCTCCTGCCCTGCTGCTGAACACTGTGTTAGGGTTTATCACTATCTGTCGGTCCCTTGGCACTGTGTCCACATCTAGGGTTGCACACTTCTTGGCATTGAGAGAGAGACCACATCTTTCCAGCCCTGTCTCCAGTCTGTTGATAGAGTCCTGAAGCCCTGTCAGCGTCTGAGCTAGCAACACAACGTCATCGGCAAAGGCGAGGTGATTCAGCTTTTCTGAGCCCATCTGGATTCCAGTCGTTTGGGGTAGAGTCTTCAGCACCCTGTTCATCACAAGGTTGAATAGGATTGGGGAGATGGGATCCCCCTGTCTGACCCCCTTGGATGGCTTCACCAAGCGTCTTGCTCCGTCGATCTCCAGAGTTGTGCCCTGTCTCTTGTAGCCCTTCATGATGTATCTGAGGATCTTGGGGTCTATGCCTGCTTCTAGTGCTGCTTCTGCCAGGGCCTTGTGGGTCACACTGTCAAAGGCCTTCTTCACATCTATGAAGGCCAGTTTGAGTCCCCGTCTCTGTGTCTTTGCCTCACTGATAATGCCCTGCAGCAGAAGAGAGTTGGTTGCCGTCCCATCTACCCTCTTGAAGCCCTTCTGTCTGATATTGTCGTCTAGGTCCTCAAGTCGTGCAGCTAAGCACTTGTGGAACACCCTGGCCAGTACACTTGCCACTGTGATGGGTCTGAAGTCCATTGGTTCCTGAGACCCTGCCACTTTGGGGATGAACACTGTTCTTCCACTAAGGAGCCACTCGGGTAGATGTTCAGCCAGCAGCCAGAGATTGAAGTGGGAGACCAACTTCTTGAAGGGGATGCAAGTCACCGTCTTCCTGCTCACCCTGTCTGGTCCAGGAGCTGTCTGTCCCATGGTCTGCACACACTTGGCCACTTCTTCGATGGTGATTGGAGTGACCCAACCCTGACCGCTGATTGTGCTTAGGTCTATTGTCTCTGCTTCCGTCTCAAGGAGCTGCTGCCAAGCATCAAGAAACCCTGTCTTGTCGGTGATGGGGTTGTGCTCACCAAACTTCTCCCATGACCCATCCATCACTGATGCCGCTGCCTTAGCCCTGTCACGTCTGTAAAGAGCCTGCAGTCTTGCATACTGGTGCCGTCTCATGCCCTTCTTGGATCGTCTAGGATGTTTGTGAGCCCTCTGTCCCCCATTCTTCCCTGGTTCTTGTGCAAGGGTTTGTAGCCACATCTGTCCCTCTCTCTCGACGTACTGGGTGAGATCATGTTCCTGCATCATTGCCACAAACTGTTGGTTCTTTCTCAAGCCCTTGAATGCCTCAGCGGATCGATGGGGGAACAGTCTTGCCAGTTGCTCATTCTCTTGCTTCTGGGATGCGGGATCAAGGCCCCTCATCGCGTCTCTGACCAGAGCCATTTCCTCAAGAGTCCACCTTGCATTAGATCTGCCTGTCTTCTGGGCCTGCATCTGGTGGTATGTATCTGGGTGCCTGCTTTTGGTGTGAAGTGAGAGACCAGTCTGTCCTTTGAAGGGTCCAGCACCACAGATTGAGCAGCACCAGTTGGGGGCTGTTGCTTGGCCACTCACGGGTTCCTGGGTGGGAGCCCTGCCCGCATGTGCTCCCTGTGATGCTTTCGTCTGTGATGCCCCTGACTTGTGACTTCTGGTCTTGTGCTGCTTCAGGCCGAGCTCACTCCTGAACGGACCCTGTCCGCAGATGTCGCAGGTCCACTTGGAGGCCACGTCTCCACAACTACTGGTGCTCACACTGTCTTGTCTGGCTGAGGCCAGATCTTTCTCATTGATTGTCTTCATCGTTGGGACTACTGTACCGAGGTACAGACTTTGGTTTTACCCAAAGTGGTTGGCGAACTTTTAAGGTGGTCAGCACACTTCACCGGACAGCCTTTGTTCTGGTATGACTCCGAAACCGTGGTTTTTAGTGGTTCGCCTTCCACGGACAGTCTTTGTTTTGGTGTGACTCCGAAACCGTGGTTTTAGTGGTTTGCCTTCCACGGACAGTCTTTGTTTTGGTATGACTCCGAAACCGTGGTTTGTTGAGTGGTTTTCCTTCCACTGGGCAAGTTTTTAAGGTTTGTCCATTCCGGGGACTATTGATGGTGTGCTTAGCTCAGCCACGAATGGCAGTTTCCAGCGAGACCTCGTGGAGGTTGCACACAGTCAACTAATCATCACAGTCCGGTTAAGAGAGTCATAGTTACTCCCGCCGTTAAGAGAGTCATAGTTACTCCCGCCAAAAGAGAGTCATAAGCTGGAGATATGTCTCTCCAAAAGCTAATTATAAAGCGAGACCGATAGTAAACAAGTACCGTGAGGGAAAGTTGAAAAGCACTCTGAAGAGAGAGTGAAAAGTACGTGAAACTGTTGAAGGGGAACTGGAGTGAGCGTTACCATACTCAATGCCTTGATATTATATTCTCGGCTACCGAGTAGTGTAGTTGTCGTCTTTTGGCAAATCTTGTTAATGAATCGAGCAGAAGTTTTCCTCGGAATTCTTCTTGTTGATTCTAAACAAAATGAGATAAATTGATCTTGATTGCCTGTCTGACCTCAACTTCCTATTCAATGCTCTCTACAGCCCGTCTTGAAACACGGACCAAGGAGTGTGAGTTGCTTGCAAGTGTTGTCGCTCATTGAAAGCGCACACGCGAAATGAAAGTGAACAGTGTAATTTTTATGAATTGCACTACTTTGTGTGGTGAGGGCGCCGATTCGGTGTCCCGCAACCACGGACGGTTTTGCTCTTATTGCATGACTGATCCAGAGCAAGTAGCACACGACCCGAAAGATGGTGATCTATGCTTGGGCAGGGCGAAGCCACGGGAAACCATGGTGGAAGCCCGAAGCGGTTCTGACGTGCAAATCGATCGTCTGACCTGAGCATAGGGGCGAAAGACTAATCGAACCATCTAGTAGCTGGTTTCCTCCGAAGTTTCCCTCAGGATAGCAAAAGCTTGAGCAAGATTGAAAAATCTTCGCAAAGCAATTTCATCGGTTAAAGCGAATGATTAGAGGAATGGGGGAAAATTTTTCCTTCACCTATTCTCAAACTATAAATCGGTGAGATGTCCTTGTGACTTAATTGCACTTGGACTATGAATGCAAGCTTTTTGTGGGCCGCTTTTGGTAAGCAGAACCGGCGATGTGGGATGAACCAAAAGTTGGGTTAAGGCGCCTAACTACTTGCTCATGAGTCACCACAAAAGGTGTTGATTGATACTGACAGCAGGACGGTGGTCATGGAAGTTGAAATCCGCTAAGGAGTGTGTAACAACTCACCTGCCGAATCAATCAGCCCTGAAAATGGATGGCACTAGAGCTCGTGGCCTATACCCAACCATGAATATCAATATCTAACGCAAGTTAGATTAGAGAAAAAGAGCCTCACCAGCTCAAAAATGATATTCATGTGTAGGAGGACACATTGATTGCGCTAAAGTATGCACGCAAGTGTATGCGCGAAGCGATCAATGGAGCAGATCTTGGTGGAAGTAGCAAGTACTCAAATGAGAACTTTGAGGACTGAAGCGGGAAAGGCTTTCATGTGAACAGCGTTTGCACATGAGTTAGTCGATTCTAAAAGACAGGCTAATGCCAAAGTCTTGAATAGTGGTTTCTTGAAAACTGCTGAGTCTCGAAAGAGCATCGGGTTAAAATTCCCGAACTTACTCTCCTGGCATTGAGACGGCAACGTCATTGAGGTCGAACTTTGTCATTGGGACCTTGGGGAAGAGTTATCTTTTCTTTATAACACGTTGTAGAGTCCTTGGAATTGATTCAATCAGAGATAAGGCTCGAAGCGTGCAAGAGCACAGCAGCATTTGCTGTGTCCCAATTGTTCCTGGTGGCACATAAAAGTTTGGCTTAGCAGATGTCAGGAGAGTGAATCGTACCGATTACCGCATCAGGTCCCCAAGGTGAAAAGCCTCTGGTCTTGGAACAGTGTAGATAAGGGAAGTCGGCAAAATAGATCCGTACCTTCGGAAGAAGGATTGGCTCTGAGGAGTGGGTGTAACAAGCCTTTAGTTTGACGCTTCGGTCTGCTAAAGCGTGCGATGGCCTTCGGGTTGTTGGCGTTTGGTTTGACTGCTAGCTGATATGCTTTAGGTCTATTCTGTTGCACAAAAAACACTCGAACTCTGAACTGGTTCGGACAAGGGGAATCCGACTGTTTAATTAAAACAAAGCATTGCGATGGCTGGTGAAACGGTGTTGACGCAATGTGATTTCTGCCCAGTGCTCTGAATGTCAAAGTGAAGAAATTCAAATAAGCGCGGGTAAACGGCGGGAGTAACTATGACTCTCTTAAGTGCTTTTCAACTTTCCCTCACGGTACTTGTTTACTATCGGTCTCGCTTTATAATTAGCTTTTGGAGAGACATATCTCCAGCTTATGACTCTCTTTTGGCGGGAGTAACTATGACTCTCTTAGTGGAAGAACAGTGTTCATCCCCAAAGTGGCAGGGTCTCAGGAACCAATGGACTTCAGACCCATCACAGTGGCAAGTGTACTGGCCAGGGTGTTCCACAAGTGCTTAGCTGCACGACTTGAGGACCTAGACGACAATATCAGACAGAAGGGCTTCAAGAGGGTAGATGGGACGGCAACCAACTCTCTTCTGCTGCAGGGCATTATCAGTGAGGCAAAGACACAGAGACGGGGACTCAAACTGGCCTTCATAGATGTGAAGAAG
>NW_027450123.1:0-27500 GCF_964194025.1 Convolutriloba macropyga | reverse complement strand
AAATGGCCTAACAGTGGCAGCCAATCAGAGTGCGAGAAAAGCGCTCCCAAATGGCCTAACAGTGGCAGCCAATCAGAGTGCGAGAAAAGCGCTCCCAAATGGCCTAACAGTGGCAGCCAATCAGAGTGCGAGAAAAGCGCTCCCAAATGGCCTAACAGTGGCAGCGAGACCGAAACATCAACATGTGAAAGTCGTAGAATTTTGCAATCAAACTGTGGCTAGTACTGTGATGTTACTAGTAACCTTTTCTTACGTCATATGGCCAAGAGAGCATTTGAAGGCGAAACTTCTGCATGGGGAAGCTGCATCATGAACAAAAGTTTATATCGAGTATTATGTTGACGTTAGTAGGCCCTGGCCGAAAGCGCAGCATGTGAAAGGTATAGATAAAAGTTATCGTTGCAGTCAGTACTGTGTAGTTACTAGTAGCTGGATTTAAGCTCGAAGTGAGACACTGTTGGTGAAACTTCATCATGAGAACGTCACAAGCTGATCACGCTCTATGATATGACTAGTATTATGTTGCTTATAGTAGGCTAAGCGCAAGCCGAAACATCAACATGTGAAAGTCGTAGAATTTTGCGATCAAACTGTGGCTAGTACTTTGATGATGCTTGTAGCCAACCGAATTGGTTGAAAAGCCCAATAAGTAAGCTAACTTGGGAGAGCTTGTTGGAAACCAAATGCTACTAGATTGGTCCAAATACATCCTTCAACAGGGGATCACTTGGCTCGCTTTACGAAGAGGAGCACAGCTATATGTGTTAATTCGGTATGAATCGCAAGATTTGTTTACCGACCTCTCTAACGCAAAAGGCGGTCTCGGCTTCGGCTGTTGACTGCGTCCGATTCAGGGTTATATAACTCTCGATTGAACACATTGATGTTCTATTGTTGGTGCTTCCAATAAAATTGGAACACTTAAAGCAGAACCGATTCAAATAATAGCATTCTGATCAATGATTGCATTCCTTGATCAAGAACTGCTGGAGTCATTGTGATGGCGAATTTTCTTCATAAGAAAATTGCAAAGAGACGGAACTTAATGAGACTAGTATTATGTTGTTTCTAGTAAGCGGAAGCTGAAACAGCAACATGTGAAAATCAAGTTTTGTTCAATGATCTCGAGGCGATAAGTACTATGAAGCAACTAGTAGCCTAAGCATGACTCAGATTTGAGACAGTCAAAAAGACTGGCGAAACTTCTTCACATGAAAGTTACATAGAGAACTACAAATGTATACAGCGAGTATTATGTTGTTTCTAGTAGGCGAAAGCTGAAACATCAACATGTGAAAGTTGTCTGCAAACTGTAGAACGATATGTGATTAGTACTGTGCTGTTACTAGTAGCCAGTCTGACTGTAGAAGCCAAGACAAAGGGAAACTAATGCATCTGAAAAGGACAAGTTATGGAAAGGTATGCACGATAAGTATTATGTTGTTTCTAGTAAGCGGCAGCTGAAACATCAACATGTGAACGTCGTTGTGTACAGTAACCTAGAACTATATAGTCCTTAGTAACGTGCATTTACTAGTACCTGTAATTGGTATTCAGACTCAGGCAGTTTGGAATAGTTTGGCAAAGATGCACCAGAGAAAACTGGGATTTGATACAGAAATTGTTGAATACAAGTATTATGCTGCTTCTAGTAGGTTGAATCCGAAACATCAGCATGTGAAAATTGAAAACATTTCTGGTTCGAATTGTCACAAGTATTTGGTGATCTGAGTAGCCAAACTCACTACAACGCCAATTGAAGGCAAAAATTCTCAACGGGAAAAGCTATTCTCATTGAATGAGCTAACAAGACGAGTATTATGTTGCTTCTAGTAGGCGAAAGCCAAAACATCAACATGTGAAAGTCTTGCTGAACAAATTTAATGTTGTTGAGCTCAGTACCGTGTGAATTAGTAGCCATAATTGGCGAGCGAAAATTGAACTGGCGAAACTTCGTCTTTGGAAAATTGCAGATGCCGAGCACTTATTTTGCAACGAGTATTATGTTGACTGTAGTAAGCGAAAGCCGAAACAGCAACATGTGAAAGCTGTTGAAATTTGTGGTCATTTTGCAATAAGTACAAGGAGTGTAACTAGTAGCCAGGTCAAAATTTGGGATAAGAATGAGCAAAAATTCTGCATGAGAACAGTTGAAATTATGAAACTAAATTACAAAGACTAGTATTATGTTGTTTCGAGTACGCGAAAGCGGAAACATCAACATGTGAACGTTTGTAACGAAGTTTCGTTAATTTTCAGCCTAGTACTGAGCAAGAACGAGTAGCCTCATCTCCAATCCCACGCAAAATGTAGTGAAATATGTGAGTGAACCTTATTCACGGTGAGGGTTTCCCGAGGTCTGTATTGCAGCGAGTATTATGTTGCTTCTAGTAAGCGAAAGCTGAAACAACAACATTTGAAAGTTGGAATTAATGACTGAATGGAAACTTCGACCTGTGTTTGATAGTAGTAGCGAACAAAACTGCTGAATCGGTTTCTGTCTCATATTGGTCAGTGAACCAATTAAGAGACAATCAACTACATAACCTGAATTGGGCGAGAGAACCCCCTTAACTTAAGCATATCAGTAAGGGGAGGAAAAGAAATCAACTGAGAATCCCTTAGTAATGGCGAATGAACAGGGAAAAGCTCATCGGGAAGAGAAATGGCAACATTTCTCGGTGTCCGGTATGGTTTGATGCTAGACTGGTGAATTTGTCCTGATGTCTACTGGAAAGTAGCATCAAAGAAGGTGAAAATCCTGTAAAGGTCATTTTCGATACCAGTCATAATGGCTCATTCCTATGAGTAGAGTTGTTTGAAAGTGCAACTCGAAGCTGGAGATATGTCTCTCCAAAAGCTAATTATAAAGCGAGACCGATAGTAAACAAGTACCGTGAGGGAAAGTTGAAAAGCACTCTGAAGAGAGAGTGAAAAGTACGTGAAACTGTTGAAGGGGAACTGGAGTGAGCGTTACCATACTCAATGCCTTGATATTATATTCTCGGCTACCGAGTAGTGTAGTTGTCGTCTTTTGGCAAATCTTGTTAATGAATCGAGCAGAAGTTTTCCTCGGAATTCTTCTTGTTGATTCTAAACAAAATGAGATAAATTGATCTTGATTGCCTGTCTGACCTCAACTTCCTATTCAATGCTCTCTACAGCCCGTCTTGAAACACGGACCAAGGAGTGTGAGTTGCTTGCAAGTGTTGTCGCTCATTGAAAGCGCACACGCGAAATGAAAGTGAACAGTGTAATTTTTATGAATTGCACTACTTTGTGTGGTGAGGGCGCCGATTCGGTGTCCCGCAACCACGGACGGTTTTGCTCTTATTATATTGCTAGCCTTCGGGCTGGTGGTATAGATAGACTAGAAGATAGTCTCTCGGTGGTGCATGATATGGACCTCGCTACTCATTTGAGTTAGGAAGAAGGAAGATCAAAATTCTGCAGAGAGTTTTATTCTATGTTGATCTATGCTGTGCGAAACCATGTCTACTGCCTTGCAATCAACTCATACTTTTGAGTTCTTCTCTAGCCAATAAGCACCGTAACATAATTCGGAGTGTACGGCAAACGGTGGTTGACATTTGGTGAAAATTCCAGTGTCGTGTTACGGCACTGGGAAAGAACTTGAACTTGTGCTCAGGCAACCAAGCAGCCAAGGTTGTGCGGTGTCTTGCTACAAATGTTCGGTTGTGTTCTAAATTAGCTGAAGTAAGCTGAAGCATCGCTTTGCTGTCTGAAAGTGTTGCCTCGTCATCTATGCGCTCCCAAATGGCCTAACACTGGCAGCCAATCAGAGTGCGAGAAAAGCGCTCCCAAATGGCCTAACACTGGCAGCCAATCAGAGTGCGAGAAAAGCGCTCCCAAATGGCCTAACACTGGCAGCCAATCAGAGTGCGAGAAAAGCGCTCCCAAATGGCCTAACAGTGGCAGCCAATCAGAGTGCGAGAAAAGCGCTCCCAAATGGCCTAACAGTGGCAGCCAATCAGAGTGCGAGAAAAGCGCTC
Organism: Convolutriloba macropyga; assembly: GCF_964194025.1. NCBI lineage: Eukaryota > Metazoa > Xenacoelomorpha > Acoela > Convolutidae > Convolutriloba > Convolutriloba macropyga. The sequence continues at coordinate 23,487 of NW_027450123.1, read as the reverse complement.
CCAAATGGCCTAACAGTGGCAGCCAATCAGAGTGCGAGAAAAGCGCTCCCAAATGGCCTAACAGTGGCAGCCAATCAGAGTGCGAGAAAAGCGCTCCCAAATGGCCTAACAGTGGCAGCCAATCAGAGTGCGAGAAAAGCGCTCCCAAATGGCCTAACAGTGGCAGCCAATCAGAGTGCGAGAAAAGCGCTCCCAAATGGCCTAACAGTGGCAGCCAATCAGAGTGCGAGAAAAGCGCTCCCAAATGGCCTAACAGTGGCAGCCAATCAGAGTGCGAGAAAAGCGCTCCCAAATGGCCTAACAGTGGCAGCCAATCAGAGTGCGAGAAAAGCGCTCCCAAATGGCCTAACAGTGGCAGCCAATCAGAGTGCGAGAAAAGCGCTCCCAAATGGCCTAACAGTGGCAGCCAATCAGAGTGCGAGAAAAGCGCTCCCAAATGGCCTAACAGTGGCAGCCAATCAGAGTGCGAGAAAAGCGCTCCCAAATGGCCTAACAGTGGCAGCCAATCAGAGTGCGAGAAAAGCGCTCCCAAATGGCCTAACAGTGGCAGCCAATCAGAGTGCGAGAAAAGCGCTCCCAAATGGCCTAACAGTGGCAGCCAATCAGAGTGCGAGAAAAGCGCTCCCAAATGGCCTAACAGTGGCAGCCAATCAGAGTGCGAGAAAAGCGCTCCCAAATGGCCTAACAGTGGCAGCCAATCAGAGTGCGAGAAAAGCGCTCCCAAATGGCCTAACAGTGGCAGCCAATCAGAGTGCGAGAAAAGCGCTCCCAAATGGCCTAACAGTGGCAGCCAATCAGAGTGCGAGAAAAGCGCTCCCAAATGGCCTAACAGTGGCAGCCAATCAGAGTGCGAGAAAAGCGCTCCCAAATGGCCTAACAGTGGCAGCCAATCAGAGTGCGAGAAAAGCGCTCCCAAATGGCCTAACAGTGGCAGCCAGCTAGAGCTAGCTTAAGTTAGCTTGGGTTAGCTTGAGTTAGCTTTAATTAGCTTTAATTAGCTTAAGCTAGCTTAAGTTAGCTTGGGTTAGCTTGAGTTAGCTTGAGCTAGCTTGAGTTAGCTTGAATTAGCTTGAGTTAGCTTGAATTAGCTTGAGTTAGCTTGAGTTAGCTTGAATTAGCTTGAGTTAGCTTGAGTTAGCTCGGGTTAGCTTGAGTTTGACTTCATTAACCCAAGTTAGCTTGGGTTAACTTCATTAAGTTAGCTTGAACTAGCTTGAGTTAGCTTGAGTTAGCTTGAGTTAGCTTGAGTTAGCTTGAGTTAGCTTGTCTTAGCTTTAGCTAGCTTGAGTTAGCTTGAACTAGCTTTAGCTACCTTGAGTTAGCTTGAGTTAGCTCGGGTTAGCTTGAGTTAGCTTGAGTTAGCTTGAGTTAGCTTTAGCTAGCTTGAGTTAGCTTGAGTTAGCTTGAGTTAGCTTGAGTTAGCTTGAATTAGCTTGAGTTAGCTTGAGTTAGCTTTAGCTAGCTTGGGTTAGCTTGAGCTAGCTTGAGTTAGCTCGGGTTAGCTTGAGTTAGCTTGAGTTAGCTTTAGCTAGCTTGAGTTAGCTTGAGTTAGCTTGAGTTAGCTTGAGTTAGCTTTAGCTAGCTTGAGTTAGCTTGAACTAGCTTGAGTTAGCTTGAGCTAGCTTGAGTTAGCTTGAGTTAGCTTGAGTTAGCTTTAGCTAGCTTGAGTTAGCTTGAACTAGCTTTAGTTAGCTTGAGTTAGCTTGAGTTAGCTTGAGTTAGCTTGAGTTAGCTTGTCTTAGCTTTAGCTAGCTTGAGTTAGCTTGAACTAGCTTTAGCTACCTTGAGTTAGCTTGAGTTAGCTCGGGTTAGCTTGAGTTAGCTTGAGTTAGCTTGAGTTAGCTTTAGCTAGCTTGAGTTAGCTTGAGTTAGCTTGAGTTAGCTTGAACTAGCTTGAGTTAGCTTGAGTTAGCTTGAGTTAGCTTGAGTTAGCTTGAGTTAGCTTGAGTTAGCTTGTCTTAGCTTTAGCTAGCTTGAGTTAGCTTGAACTAGCTTTAGCTACCTTGAGTTAGCTTGAGTTAGCTCGGGTTAGCTTGAGTTAGCTTGAGTTAGCTTGAGTTAGCTTTAGCTAGCTTGAGTTAGCTTGAGTTAGCTTGAGTTAGCTTGAGTTAGCTTGAATTAGCTTGAGTTAGCTTGAGTTAGCTTTAGCTAGCTTGGGTTAGCTTGAGCTAGCTTGAGTTAGCTCGGGTTAGCTTGAGTTAGCTTGAGTTAGCTTTAGCTAGCTTGAGTTAGCTTGAGTTAGCTTGAGTTAGCTTGAGTTAGCTTTAGCTAGCTTGAGTTAGCTTGAACTAGCTTGAGTTAGCTTGAGCTAGCTTGAGTTAGCTTGAGTTAGCTTGAGTTAGCTTTAGCTAGCTTGAGTTAGCTTGAACTAGCTTGAGTTAGCTTGAGTTAGCTTGAGTTAGCTTGTCTTAGCTTTAGCTAGCTTGAGCTAGCTTGAACTAGCTTTAGCTACCTTGAGTTAGCTTGAGTTAGCTCGGGTTAGCTTGAGTTAGCTTGAGTTAGCTTGAGTTAGCTTTAGCTAGCTTGAGTTAGCTTGAGTTAGCTTGAGTTAGCTTGAACTAGCTTGAGTTAGCTTGAGTTAGCTTGAGTTAGCTTGAGTTAGCTTGAGTTAGCTTGTCTTAGCTTTAGCTAGCTTGAGTTAGCTTGAACTAGCTTTAGCTACCTTGAGTTAGCTTGAGTTAGCTCGGGTTAGCTTGAGTTAGCTTGAGTTAGCTTGAGTTAGCTTTAGCTAGCTTGAGTTAGCTTGAGTTAGCTTGAGTTAGCTTGAGTTAGCTTGAATTAGCTTGAGTTAGCTTGAGTTAGCTTTAGCTAGCTTGGGTTAGCTTGAGCTAGCTTGAGTTAGCTCGGGTTAGCTTGAGTTAGCTTGAGTTAGCTTTAGCTAGCTTGAGTTAGCTTGAGTTAGCTTGAGTTAGCTTGAGTTAGCTTTAGCTAGCTTGAGTTAGCTTGAACTAGCTTGAGTTAGCTTGAGCTAGCTTGAGTTAGCTTGAGTTAGCTTGAGTTAGCTTTAGCTAGCTTGAGTTAGCTTGAACTAGCTTGAGTTAGCTTGAGCTAGCTTGAGTTAGCTTGAGTTAGCTTGAGTTAGCTTTAGCTAGCTTGAGTTAGCTTGAACTAGCTTGAGTTAGCTTGAGTTAGCTTGAGTTAGCTTGAGTTAGCTTGTCTTAGCTTTAGCTAGCTTGAGCTAGCTTGAACTAGCTTTAGCTACCTTGAGTTAGCTTGAGTTAGCTCGGGTTAGCTTGAGTTAGCTTGAGTTAGCTTGAGTTAGCTTGAGCTAGCTTGAGTTAGCTTGAGTTAGCTTGAGTTAGCTTTAGCTAGCTTGAGTTAGCTTGAACTAGCTTGAGTTAGCTTGAGCTAGCTTGAGTTAGCTTGAGTTAGCTTGAGTTAGCTTTAGCTAGCTTGAGTTAGCTTGAACTAGCTTGAGTTAGCTTGAGTTAGCTTGAGTTAGCTTGAGTTAGCTTGTCTTAGCTTTAGCTAGCTTGAGCTAGCTTGAACTAGCTTTAGCTACCTTGAGTTAGCTTGAGTTAGCTCGGGTTAGCTTGAGTTAGCTTGAGTTAGCTTGAGTTAGCTTTAGCTAGCTTGAGTTAGCTTGAGTTAGCTTGAGTTAGCTTGAACTAGCTTGAGTTAGCTTGAGTTAGCTTGAGTTAGCTTGAGTTAGCTTGAGTTAGCTTGAGTTAGCTTGTCTTAGCTTTAGCTAGCTTGAGTTAGCTTGAACTAGCTTTAGCTACCTTGAGTTAGCTTGAGTTAGCTCGGGTTAGCTTGAGTTAGCTTGAGTTAGCTTGAGTTAGCTTTAGCTAGCTTGAGTTAGCTTGAGTTAGCTTGAGTTAGCTTGAGTTAGCTTGAATTAGCTTGAGTTAGCTTGAGTTAGCTTTAGCTAGCTTGGGTTAGCTTGAGCTAGCTTGAGTTAGCTCGGGTTAGCTTGAGTTAGCTTGAGTTAGCTTTAGCTAGCTTGAGTTAGCTTGAGTTAGCTTGAGTTAGCTTGAGTTAGCTTTAGCTAGCTTGAGTTAGCTTGAACTAGCTTGAGTTAGCTTGAGCTAGCTTGAGTTAGCTTGAGTTAGCTTGAGTTAGCTTTAGCTAGCTTGAGTTAGCTTGAACTAGCTTTAGTTAGCTTGAGTTAGCTTGAGTTAGCTTGAGTTAGCTTGAGTTAGCTTGTCTTAGCTTTAGCTAGCTTGAGTTAGCTTGAACTAGCTTTAGCTACCTTGAGTTAGCTTGAGTTAGCTCGGGTTAGCTTGAGTTAGCTTGAGTTAGCTTGAGTTAGCTTTAGCTAGCTTGAGTTAGCTTGAGTTAGCTTGAGTTAGCTTGAGTTAGCTTGAGTTAGCTTGAGTTAGCTTGTCTTAGCTTTAGCTAGCTTGAGTTAGCTTGAACTAGCTTTAGCTACCTTGAGTTAGCTTGAGTTAGCTCGGGTTAGCTTGAGTTAGCTTGAGTTAGCTTGAGTTAGCTTTAGCTAGCTTGAGTTAGCTTGAGTTAGCTTGAGTTAGCTTGAGTTAGCTTGAATTAGCTTGAGTTAGCTTGAGTTAGCTTTAGCTAGCTTGGGTTAGCTTGAGCTAGCTTGAGTTAGCTCGGGTTAGCTTGAGTTAGCTTGAGTTAGCTTTAGCTAGCTTGAGTTAGCTTGAGTTAGCTTGAGTTAGCTTGAGTTAGCTTTAGCTAGCTTGAGTTAGCTTGAACTAGCTTGAGTTAGCTTGAGCTAGCTTGAGTTAGCTTGAGTTAGCTTGAGTTAGCTTTAGCTAGCTTGAGTTAGCTTGAACTAGCTTTAGTTAGCTTGAGTTAGCTTGAGTTAGCTTTAGCTAGCTTGGGTTAGCTTGAGCTAGCTTGAGTTAGCTCGGGTTAGCTTGAGTTAGCTTGAGTTAGCTTTAGCTAGCTTGAGTTAGCTTGAGTTAGCTTGAGTTAGCTTGAGTTAGCTTTAGCTAGCTTGAGTTAGCTTGAACTAGCTTGAGTTAGCTTGAGCTAGCTTGAGTTAGCTTGAGTTAGCTTGAGTTAGCTTTAGCTAGCTTGAGTTAGCTTGAACTAGCTTTAGTTAGCTTGAGTTAGCTTGAGTTAGCTTGAGTTAGCTTGAGTTAGCTTGTCTTAGCTTTAGCTAGCTTGAGTTAGCTTGAACTAGCTTTAGCTACCTTGAGTTAGCTTGAGTTAGCTCGGGTTAGCTTGAGTTAGCTTGAGTTAGCTTGAGTTAGCTTTAGCTAGCTTGAGTTAGCTTGAGTTAGCTTGAGTTAGCTTGAGTTAGCTTGAGTTAGCTTGAGTTAGCTTGTCTTAGCTTTAGCTAGCTTGAGTTAGCTTGAACTAGCTTTAGCTACCTTGAGTTAGCTTGAGTTAGCTCGGGTTAGCTTGAGTTAGCTTGAGTTAGCTTGAGTTAGCTTTAGCTAGCTTGAGTTAGCTTGAGTTAGCTTGAGTTAGCTTGAGTTAGCTTGAATTAGCTTGAGTTAGCTTGAGTTAGCTTTAGCTAGCTTGGGTTAGCTTGAGCTAGCTTGAGTTAGCTCGGGTTAGCTTGAGTTAGCTTGAGTTAGCTTTAGCTAGCTTGAGTTAGCTTGAGTTAGCTTGAGTTAGCTTGAGTTAGCTTTAGCTAGCTTGAGTTAGCTTGAACTAGCTTGAGTTAGCTTGAGCTAGCTTGAGTTAGCTTGAGTTAGCTTGAGTTAGCTTTAGCTAGCTTGAGTTAGCTTGAACTAGCTTGAGTTAGCTTGAGTTAGCTTGAGTTAGCTTGTCTTAGCTTTAGCTAGCTTGAGCTAGCTTGAACTAGCTTTAGCTACCTTGAGTTAGCTTGAGTTAGCTCGGGTTAGCTTGAGTTAGCTTGAGTTAGCTTGAGTTAGCTTTAGCTAGCTTGAGTTAGCTTGAGTTAGCTTGAGTTAGCTTGAACTAGCTTGAGTTAGCTTGAGTTAGCTTGAGTTAGCTTGAGTTAGCTTGAGTTAGCTTGTCTTAGCTTTAGCTAGCTTGAGTTAGCTTGAACTAGCTTTAGCTACCTTGAGTTAGCTTGAGTTAGCTCGGGTTAGCTTGAGTTAGCTTGAGTTAGCTTGAGTTAGCTTTAGCTAGCTTGAGTTAGCTTGAGTTAGCTTGAGTTAGCTTGAGTTAGCTTGAATTAGCTTGAGTTAGCTTGAGTTAGCTTTAGCTAGCTTGGGTTAGCTTGAGCTAGCTTGAGTTAGCTCGGGTTAGCTTGAGTTAGCTTGAGTTAGCTTTAGCTAGCTTGAGTTAGCTTGAGTTAGCTTGAGTTAGCTTGAGTTAGCTTTAGCTAGCTTGAGTTAGCTTGAACTAGCTTGAGTTAGCTTGAGCTAGCTTGAGTTAGCTTGAGTTAGCTTGAGTTAGCTTTAGCTAGCTTGAGTTAGCTTGAACTAGCTTGAGTTAGCTTGAGCTAGCTTGAGTTAGCTTGAGTTAGCTTGAGTTAGCTTTAGCTAGCTTGAGTTAGCTTGAACTAGCTTGAGTTAGCTTGAGTTAGCTTGAGTTAGCTTGAGTTAGCTTGTCTTAGCTTTAGCTAGCTTGAGCTAGCTTGAACTAGCTTTAGCTACCTTGAGTTAGCTTGAGTTAGCTCGGGTTAGCTTGAGTTAGCTTGAGTTAGCTTGAGTTAGCTTGAGCTAGCTTGAGTTAGCTTGAGTTAGCTTGAGTTAGCTTTAGCTAGCTTGAGTTAGCTTGAACTAGCTTGAGTTAGCTTGAGCTAGCTTGAGTTAGCTTGAGTTAGCTTGAGTTAGCTTTAGCTAGCTTGAGTTAGCTTGAACTAGCTTGAGTTAGCTTGAGTTAGCTTGAGTTAGCTTGAGTTAGCTTGTCTTAGCTTTAGCTAGCTTGAGCTAGCTTGAACTAGCTTTAGCTACCTTGAGTTAGCTTGAGTTAGCTCGGGTTAGCTTGAGTTAGCTTGAGTTAGCTTGAGTTAGCTTTAGCTAGCTTGAGTTAGCTTGAGTTAGCTTGAGTTAGCTTGAACTAGCTTGAGTTAGCTTGAGTTAGCTTGAGTTAGCTTGAGTTAGCTTGAGTTAGCTTGAGTTAGCTTGTCTTAGCTTTAGCTAGCTTGAGTTAGCTTGAACTAGCTTTAGCTACCTTGAGTTAGCTTGAGTTAGCTCGGGTTAGCTTGAGTTAGCTTGAGTTAGCTTGAGTTAGCTTTAGCTAGCTTGAGTTAGCTTGAGTTAGCTTGAGTTAGCTTGAGTTAGCTTGAATTAGCTTGAGTTAGCTTGAGTTAGCTTTAGCTAGCTTGGGTTAGCTTGAGCTAGCTTGAGTTAGCTCGGGTTAGCTTGAGTTAGCTTGAGTTAGCTTTAGCTAGCTTGAGTTAGCTTGAGTTAGCTTGAGTTAGCTTGAGTTAGCTTTAGCTAGCTTGAGTTAGCTTGAACTAGCTTGAGTTAGCTTGAGCTAGCTTGAGTTAGCTTGAGTTAGCTTGAGTTAGCTTTAGCTAGCTTGAGTTAGCTTGAACTAGCTTTAGTTAGCTTGAGTTAGCTTGAGTTAGCTTGAGTTAGCTTGAGTTAGCTTGTCTTAGCTTTAGCTAGCTTGAGTTAGCTTGAACTAGCTTTAGCTACCTTGAGTTAGCTTGAGTTAGCTCGGGTTAGCTTGAGTTAGCTTGAGTTAGCTTGAGTTAGCTTTAGCTAGCTTGAGTTAGCTTGAGTTAGCTTGAGTTAGCTTGAGTTAGCTTGAGTTAGCTTGAGTTAGCTTGTCTTAGCTTTAGCTAGCTTGAGTTAGCTTGAACTAGCTTTAGCTACCTTGAGTTAGCTTGAGTTAGCTCGGGTTAGCTTGAGTTAGCTTGAGTTAGCTTGAGTTAGCTTTAGCTAGCTTGAGTTAGCTTGAGTTAGCTTGAGTTAGCTTGAGTTAGCTTGAATTAGCTTGAGTTAGCTTGAGTTAGCTTTAGCTAGCTTGGGTTAGCTTGAGCTAGCTTGAGTTAGCTCGGGTTAGCTTGAGTTAGCTTGAGTTAGCTTTAGCTAGCTTGAGTTAGCTTGAGTTAGCTTGAGTTAGCTTGAGTTAGCTTTAGCTAGCTTGAGTTAGCTTGAACTAGCTTGAGTTAGCTTGAGCTAGCTTGAGTTAGCTTGAGTTAGCTTGAGTTAGCTTTAGCTAGCTTGAGTTAGCTTGAACTAGCTTGAGTTAGCTTGAGTTAGCTTGAGTTAGCTTGAGTTAGCTTGAGTTAGCTTGTCTTAGCTTTAGCTAGCTTGAGTTAGCTTGAACTAGCTTTAGCTACCTTGAGTTAGCTTGAGTTAGCTCGGGTTAGCTTGAGTTAGCTTGAGTTAGCTTGAGTTAGCTTTAGCTAGCTTGAGTTAGCTTGAGTTAGCTTGAGTTAGCTTGAACTAGCTTGAGTTAGCTTGAGTTAGCTTGAGTTAGCTTGAGTTAGCTTGAGTTAGCTTGTCTTAGCTTTAGCTAGCTTGAGTTAGCTTGAACTAGCTTTAGCTACCTTCAGTTAGCTTGAGTTAGCTCGGGTTAGCTTGAGTTAGCTTGAGTTAGCTTGAGTTAGCTTTAGCTAGCTTGAGTTAGCTTGAGTTAGCTTGAGTTAGCTTGAATTAGCTTGAGTTAGCTTGAGTTAGCTTTAGCTAGCTTGGGTTAGCTTGAGCTAGCTTGAGTTAGCTCGGGTTAGCTTGAGTTAGCTTGAGTTAGCTTTAGCTAGCTTGAGTTAGCTTGAGTTAGCTTGAGTTAGCTTGAGTTAGCTTTAGCTAGCTTGAGTTAGCTTGAGCTAGCTGAGTTAGCTTGAGTTAGCTAGCTTGAGCTTGAGCTAGCTAGCTAGCTTGAGCTTGAGCTAGCTAGCTCGCTTGAGCTTGAGCTTGAGCTAGCTAGCTTGAGCTTGAGCTAGCTAGCTAGCTTGAGCTTGAGCTTGAGCTAGCTGGCTTGAGCTTGAGCTAGCTAGCTTGAGCTTGAGCTAGCTAGCTAGCTAGCTTGAGCTTGAGCTTGAGCTAGCTAGCTAGCTTGAGCTAGCTATCTAGCTTGAGCTTGAGCTAGCTAGCTAGCTTGAGCTTGAGCTTGAGCTTGAGCTAGCTGGCTTGAGCTTGAGCTAGCTAGCTTGAGCTTGAGCTAGCTAGCTAGCTTGAGCTTGAGCTTGAGCTAGCTGGCTTGAGCTTGAGCTAGCTAGCTTGAGCTTGAGCTAGCTAGCTAGCTTGAGCTTGAGCTTGAGCTAGCTAGCTAGCTAGCTTGAGCTTGAGCTTGAGCTTGAGCTAGCTAGCTTGAGCTTGAGCTAGCTAGCTAGCTTGAGCTTGAGCTTGAGCTAGCTAGCTTGAGCTTGAGCTTGAGCTAGCTAGCTTGAGCTTGAGCTTGAGCTAGCTAGCTTGAGCTTGAGCTTGAGCTAGCTAGCTTGAGCTTGAGCTTGAGCTAGCTAGCTAGCTAGCTTGAGCTTGAGCTAGCTAGCTTGAGCTTGAGCTAGCTAGCTAGCTTGAGATTGAGCTTGAGCTAGCTGGCTTGAGCTTGAGCTAGCTAGCTTGAGCTTGAGCTAGCTAGCTTGAGCTTGAGCTAGCTAGCTAGCTTGAACTTGAGCTAGCTAGCTAGCTTGAGCTTGAGCTTGAGCTAGCTAGCTAGCTTGAGCTTGAGCTTGAGCTAGCTGGCTTGAGCTTGAGCTAGCTAGCTTGAGCTTGAGCTAGCTAGCTTGAGCTTGAGCTAGCTAGCTAGCTTGAACTTGAGCTAGCTAGCTAGCTTGAGCTTGAGCTAGCTAGCTAGCTTGAGCTTGAGCTAGCTAGCTAGCTTGAGCTTGAGCTTGAGCTAGCTAGCTTGAGCTTGAGCTTGAGCTAGCTAGCTAGCTTGAGCTTGAGCTAGCTAGCTTGAGCTTGAGCTAGCTAGCTTGAGCTTGAGCTAGCTAGCTAGCTTGAGCTTGAGCTAGCTAGCTAGCTTGAACTTGAGCTAGCTAGCTAGCTTGAGCTTGAGCTAGCTAGCTAGCTTGAGCTAGCTAGCTAGCTTGAGCTTGAGCTTGAGCTAGCTAGCTTGAGCTTGAGCTAGCTAGCTAGCTTGAGCTTGAGCTAGCTAGCTAGCTTGAGCTTGAGCTAGCTAGCTAGCTTGAGCTTGAGCTTGAGCTAGCTAGCTTGAGCTTGAGCTTGAGCTAGCTAGCTAGCTTGAGCTTGAGCTAGCTAGCTTGAGCTTGAGCTAGCTAGCTTGAGCTTGAGCTAGCTAGCAAGCTTGTGCTTGAGCTAGCTAGCTAGCTTGAGCTTGAGCTTGAGCTAGCTAGCTTGAGCTTGAGCTAGCTAGCTTGAGCTTGAGCTAGCTAGCTTGAGCTTGAGCTAGCTAGCAAGCTTGTGCTTGAGCTAGCTAGCTAGCTTGAGCTTGAGCTTGAGCTAGCTGGCTTGAGCTTGAGCTAGCTAGCTTGAGCTTGAGCTAGCTAGCTTGAGCTTGACCTAGCTAGCTAGCTTGAACTTGAGCTAGCTAGCTAGCTTGAGCTTGAGCTAGCTAGCTAGCTTGAGCTTGAGCTAGCTAGCTAGCTTGAGCTTGAGCTTGAGCTAGCTAGCTTGAGCTTGAGCTTGAGCTAGCTAGCTAGCTTGAGCTTGAGCTAGCTAGCTTGAGCTTGAGCTAGCTAGCTTGAGCTTGAGCTAGCTAGCTAGCTTGAGCTTGAGCTAGCTAGCTAGCTTGAACTTGAGCTAGCTAGCTAGCTTGAGTTTGAGCTAGCTAGCTTGAGCTTGAGCTAGCTAGCTTGAGCTTGAGCTAGCTAGCTAGCTTGAACTTGAGCTAGCTAGCTAGCTTGAGCTTGAGCTAGCTAGCTAGCTTGAGCTTGAGCTAGCTAGCTAGCTTGAGCTTGAGCTTGAGCTAGCTAGCTTGAGCTTGAGCTTGAGCTAGCTAGCTAGCTTGAGCTTGAGCTAGCTAGCTTGAGCTTGAGCTAGCTAGCTTGAGCTTGAGCTAGCTAGCTAGCTTGAGCTTGAGCTAGCTAGCTAGCTTGAACTTGAGCTAGCTAGCTAGCTTGAGCTTGAGCTAGCTAGCTTGAGCTTGAGCTAGCTAGCTAGCTTGAGCTTGAGCTTGAGCTAGCTAGCTAGCTAGCTTGAGCTTGAGCTTGAGCTTGAGCTAGCTAGCTTGAGCTTGAGCTAGCTAGCTAGCTTGAGCTTGGGCTTGAGCTAGCTAGCTTGAGCTTGAGCTTGAGCTAGCTAGCTTGAGCTTGAGCTTGAGCTAGCTAGCTTGAGCTTGAGCTTGAGCTAGCTAGCTTGAGCTTGAGCTTGAGCTAGCTAGCTAGCTAGCTTGAGCTTGAGCTAGCTAGCTTGAGCTTGAGCTAGCTAGCTAGCTTGAGCTTGAGCTTGAGCTAGCTGGCTTGAGCTTGAGCTAGCTAGCTTGAGCTTGAGCTAGCTAGCTTGAGCTTGAGCTAGCTAGCTAGCTTGAACTTGAGCTAGCTAGCTAGCTTGAGCTTGAGCTTGAGCTTGAGCTAGCTAGCTAGCTTGAGCTTGAGCTTGAGCTAGCTGGCTTGAGCTTGAGCTAGCTAGCTTGAGCTTGAGCTAGCTAGCTTGAGCTTGAGCTAGCTAGCTAGCTTGAACTTGAGCTAGCTAGCTAGCTTGAGCTTGAGCTAGCTAGCTAGCTTGAGCTTGAGCTAGCTAGCTAGCTTGAGCTTGAGCTTGAGCTAGCTAGCTTGAGCTTGAGCTTGAGCTAGCTAGCTAGCTTGAGCTTGAGCTAGCTAGCTTGAGCTTGAGCTAGATAGCTTGAGCTTGAGCTAGCTAGCTAGCTTGAGCTTGAGCTAGCTAGCTAGCTTGAACTTGAGCTAGCTAGCTAGCTTGAGCTTGAGCTAGCTAGCTAGCTTGAGCTAGCTAGCTAGCTTGAGCTTGAGCTTGAGCTAGCTAGCTTGAGCTTGAGCTAGCTAGCTAGCTTGAGCTTGAGCTAGCTAGCTAGCTTGAGCTTGAGCTAGCTAGCTAGCTTGAGCTTGAGCTTGAGCTAGCTAGCTTGAGCTTGAGCTTGAGCTAGCTAGCTAGCTTGAGCTTGAGCTAGCTAGCTTGAGCTTGAGCTAGCTAGCTTGAGCTTGAGCTAGCTAGCAAGCTTGTGCTTGAGCTAGCTAGCTAGCTTGAGCTTGAGCTTGAGCTAGCTAGCTTGAGCTTGAGCTAGCTAGCTTGAGCTTGAGCTAGCTAGCTTGAGCTTGAGCTAGCTAGCAAGCTTGTGCTTGAGCTAGCTAGCTAGCTTGAGCTTGAGCTTGAGCTAGCTGGCTTGAGCTTGAGCTAGCTAGCTTGAGCTTGAGCTAGCTAGCTTGAGCTTGAGCTAGCTAGCTAGCTTGAACTTGAGCTAGCTAGCTAGCTTGAGCTTGAGCTAGCTAGCTAGCTTGAGCTTGAGCTAGCTAGCTAGCTTGAGCTTGAGCTTGAGCTAGCTAGCTTGAGCTTGAGCTTGAGCTAGCTAGCTAGCTTGAGCTTGAGCTAGCTAGCTTGAGCTTGAGCTAGCTAGCTTGAGCTTGAGCTAGCTAGCTAGCTTGAGCTTGAGCTAGCTAGCTAGCTTGAACTTGAGCTAGCTAGCTAGCTTGAGTTTGAGCTAGCTAGCTTGAGCTTGAGCTAGCTAGCTTGAGCTTGAGCTAGCTAGCTAGCTTGAACTTGAGCTAGCTAGCTAGCTTGAGCTTGAGCTAGCTAGCTAGCTTGAGCTTGAGCTAGCTAGCTAGCTTGAGCTTGAGCTTGAGCTAGCTAGCTTGAGCTTGAGCTTGAGCTAGCTAGCTAGCTTGAGCTTGAGCTAGCTAGCTTGAGCTTGAGCTAGCTAGCTTGAGCTTGAGCTAGCTAGCTAGCTTGAGCTTGAGCTAGCTAGCTAGCTTGAACTTGAGCTAGCTAGCTAGCTTGAGCTTGAGCTAGCTAGCTAGCTTGAGCTAGCTAGCTAGCTTGAGCTTGAGCTTGAGCTTGAGCTAGCTAGCTTGAGCTTGAGCTAGCTAGCTAGCTTGAGCTTGAGCTAGCTAGCTAGCTTGAGCTTGAGCTAGCTAACTAGCTTGAGCTTGAGCTTGAGCTAGCTAGCTTGAGCTTGAGCTAGCTAGCTAGCTTGAGCTTGAGCTAGCTAGCTAGCTTGAGCTTGAGCTTGAGCTAGCTAGCTTGAGCTTGAGCTTGAGCTAGCTAGCTAGCTTGAGCTTGAGCTAGCTAGCTTGAGCTTGAGCTAGCTAGCTTGAGCTTGAGCTAGCTAGCTAGCTTGTGCTTGAGCTAGCTAGCTAGCTTGAGCTTGAGCTTGAGCTAGCTGGCTTGAGCTTGAGCTAGCTAGCTTGAGCTTGAGCTAGCTAGCTTGAGCTTGAGCTAGCTAGCTAGCTTGAACTTGAGCTAGCTAGCTAGCTTGAGCTTGAGCTAGCTAGCTAGCTTGAGCTTGAGCTAGCTAGCTAGCTTGAGCTTGAGCTTGAGCTAGCTAGCTTGAGCTTGAGCTTGAGCTAGCTAGCTAGCTTGAGCTTGAGCTAGCTAGCTTGAGCTTGAGCTAGCTAGCTTGAGCTTGAGCTAGCTAGCTAGCTTGAGCTTGAGCTAGCTAGCTAGCTTGAGCTTGAGCTTAGCTAGCTAGCTTGAGCTTGAGCTAGCTAGCTAGCTTGAGCTAGCTAGCTAGCTTGAGCTTGAGCTTGAGCTAGCTAGCTGAGCTTGAGCTAGCTAGCTAGCTTGAGCTTGAGCTAGCTAGCTAGCTTGAGCTTGAGCCAGCTAGCTAGCTTGAGCTTGAGCTTGAGCTAGCTAGCTTGAGCTTGAGCTTGAGCTAGCTAGCTAGCTTGAGCTTGAGCTAGCTAGCTTGAGCTTGAGCTAGCTAGCTTGAGCTTGAGCTAGCTAGCAAGCTTGTGCTTGAGCTAGCTAGCTAGCTTGAGCTTGAGCTTGAGCTAGCTAGCTTGAGCTTGAGCTAGCTAGCTTGAGCTTGAGCTAGCTAGCTTGAGCTTGAGCTAGCTAGCAAGCTTGTGCTTGAGCTAGCTAGCTAGCTTGAGCTTGAGCTTAGCTAGCTGGCTTGAGCTTGAGCTAGCTAGCTTGAGCTTGAGCTAGCTAGCTTGAGCTTGAGCTAGCTAGCTAGCTTGAGCTTGAGCTAGCTAGCTAGCTTGAGCTTGAGCTAGCTAGCTAGCTTGAGCTTGAGCTAGCTAGCTAGCTTGAGCTTGAGCTTGAGCTAGCTAGCTTGAGCTTGAGCTTGAGCTAGCTAGCTAGCTTGAGCTTGAGCTAGCTAGCTTGAGCTTGAGCTAGCTAGCTTGAGCTTGAGCTAGCTAGCTAGCTTGAGCTTGAGCTAGCTAGCTAGCTTGAACTTGAGCTAGCTAGCTAGCTTGAGTTGAGCTAGCTAGCTTGAGCTTGAGCTAGCTAGCTTGAGCTTGAGCTAGCTAGCTAGCTTGAACTTGAGCTAGCTAGCTAGCTTGAGCTTGAGCTAGCTAGCTAGCTTGAGCTTGAGCTAGCTAGCTAGCTTGAGCTTGAGCTTGAGCTAGCTAGCTTGAGCTTGAGCTTGAGCTAGCTAGCTAGCTTGAGCTTGAGCTAGCTAGCTTGAGCTTGAGCTAGCTAGCTTGAGCTTGAGCTAGCTAGCTAGCTTGAGCTTGAGCTAGCTAGCTAGCTTGAACTTGAGCTAGCTAGCTAGCTTGAGCTTGAGCTAGCTAGCTAGCTTGAGCTAGCTAGCTAGCTTGAGCTTGAGCTTGAGCTTAGCTAGCTTGAGCTTGAGCTAGCTAGCTAGCTTGAGCTTGAGCTAGCTAGCTAGCTTGAGCTTGAGCTAGCTAGCTAGCTTGAGCTTGAGCTTGAGCTAGCTAGCTTGAGCTTGAGCTTGAGCTAGCTAGCTAGCTTGAGCTTGAGCTAGCTAGCTAGCTTGAGCTTGAGCTTGAGCTAGCTAGCTTGAGCTTGAGCTTGAGCTAGCTAGCTCTAGCTAGCTTGAGCTTGAGCTAGCTAGCTTGAGCTTGAGCTAGCTAGCTTGAGATTGAGCTAGCTAGCTAGCTTGTGCTTGAGCTAGCTAGCTAGCTTGAGCTTGAGCTTGAGCTAGCTGGCTTGAGCTTGAGCTAGCTAGCTTGAGCTTGAGCTAGCTAGCTTGAGCTTGAGCTAGCTAGCTAGCTTGAACTTGAGCTAGCTAGCTAGCTTGAGCTTGAGCTTGAGCTAGCTAGCTAGCTTGAGCTTGAGCTAGCTAGCTAGCTTGAGCTTGAGCTTGAGCTAGCTAGCTTGAGCTTGAGCTTGAGCTAGCTAGCTAGCTTGAGCTTGAGCTAGCTAGCTTGAGCTTGAGCTAGCTAGCTTGAGCTTGAGCTAGCTAGCTAGCTTGAGCTTGAGCTAGCTAGCTAGCTTGAACTTGAGCTAGCTAGCTAGCTTGAGCTTGAGCTAGCTAGCTAGCTTGAGCTAGCTAGCTAGCTTGAGCTTGAGCTTGAGCTTGAGCTAGCTAGCTTGAGCTTGAGCTAGCTAGCTAGCTTGAGCTTGAGCTAGCTAGCTAGCTTGAGCTTGAGCTAGCTAGCTAGCTTGAGCTTGAGCTTGAGCTAGCTAGCTTGAGCTTGAGCTTGAGCTAGCTAGCTAGCTTGAGCTTGAGCTAGCTAGCTTGAGCTTGAGCTAGCTAGCTTGAGCTTGAGCTAGCTAGCTAGCTTGAGCTTGAGCTAGCTAGCTAGCTTGAGCTTGAGCTAGCTGGCTTGAGCTTGAGCTAGATAGCTTGAGCTTGAGCTAGCTAGCTAGCTTAGCTAGCTAGCTAGAGCTCGACCTATGAAAAGCTGCGCAAACACTTATTCTATAATAATTGCGAAAATTAAAAATTTCACAAGTGAAAAGCTGCATAAACAGTAATTCTATGTGTGGGGCATTATTAGGGGGAGGTGTCTTGTCAAAATATGGCTGGACTAAAGACCTCAACCCAGATAGGGTGGAAGGCCCTATGATCGGTCTGTTACTAATCGGTGACCGATAAAGACCTGACCAAGGCCTGTAGTAAGCTTGGTTAGGCATTACAGGAGATAACACTAAGACCGAGGGGTCTTAGAGAGCCCTCTAGCGGGGCGAATAGAGCTAGATCGAGCCTTGGGAAAGCTAGATCGAGCAGGACTGAAGCTAAAGGATAGACCGAGAGGTCTGTCTGGTCCTCCTAGAGAGGCCAAGAGAAAGTACGAGAAGCCAACTAAAGCTTGATCGGGCCTTCAGCAAGCACGACCGAGCTGTACCGGAGCTAACACTAAGACCGAGGGGTCTTAGAGAGCCCTCTAGCGGGGCGAATAGAGCTAGATCGAGCCTTGGGAAAGCTAGATCGAGCAGGACTGAAGCTAAACGATAGACCGAGAGGTCTGTCTGGTCCTCCTAGAGAGGCCAAGAGAAAAAACGAGAAGCTAACTAAAGCTTGATCGGGCCTTCAGCAAGCACGACCGAGCTGTACCGGAGCTAACACTAAGACCGAGGGGTCTTAGAGAGCCCTCTAGCGGGGCGAATAGAGCTTGATCAAGCCTTGGGCAAGCTAGATCGAGCAGGACTGAAGCTAAGCAAGAGACCGAGAGGTCTGTCTGGTCCTCCTAGAGAGGCCAAGAGAAAGTACGAGAAGCCAACTAAAGCTTGATCGGGCCTTCAGCAAGCACGACCGAGCTGTACCGGAGCTAACACTAAGACCGAGGGGTCTTAGAGAGCCCTCTAGCGGGGCGAATAGAGCTAGATCGAGCCTTGGGAAAGCTAGATCGAGCAGGACTGAAGCTAAACGATAGACCGAGAGGTCTGTCTGGTCCTCCTAGAGAGGCCAAGAGAAAGTACGAGAAGCTAACTAAAGCTTGATCGCGCCTTCAGCAAGCACGATTGAGCAAGACCGGAGCTAACACTAAGACCGAAGTGTCTTAGAGAGCCCTCTGGTGGGGCGAATAGAGCTAGATCGAGCCTTGGGAAAGCTAGATCGAGTAAGATTGAAGCTGAAAGAGTGTCAGAGGAGCAAATGAACCTCCAAAAAGTGAAAATCAAATTTTAGAAAAAACACAAGTTAAATACTGCATGGACAGTATTTCTATGTGTGGGGCATTATTAGGGGGAGGTGTCTTGTCAAAATATGGCTGGACTAAAGACCTCAACCCGGATAGGGTGGAAGGCCCCATGATCGGTCTGTTACTAATCGGTGACCGATAAAGACCTGACCAAGGCCTGTAGTAAGCTTGGTTAGGCATTACAGGAGTTAACACTAAGACCGAGGGGTCTTAGAGAGCCCTCTAGCGGGGCGAATAGAGCTAGATCGAGCCTTGGGAAAGCTAGATCGAGCAGGACTGAAGCTAAGCAAGAGACCGAAAGGTCTGTCTGGTCCTCCTAGAGAGGCCAAGAGAAAGTACGAGAAGCTAACTAAAGCTTGATCAGGCCTTCAGCAAGCACGACCGAGCTGTACCGGAGCTAACACTAAGACCGAGGGGTCTTAGAGAGCCCTCTAGCAGGGCGAATAGATCTAGATCGAGCCTTGGGAAAGCTAGATCGAGCAGGACTGAAGCTAAACGATAGACCGAGAGGTCTGTCTGGTCCTCCTAGAGAGGCCAAGAGAAAGTACGAGAAGCTAACTAAAGCTTGATCGGGCCTTCAGCAAGCACGACCGAGCTGTACCGGAGCTAACACTAAGACCGAGGGGTCTTAGAGAGCCCTCTAGCAGGGCGAATAGAGCTAGATCGAGCCTTGGGAAAGCTAGATCAAGCAGGACTGAAGCTAAACGATAGACCGAGAGGTCTGTCTGGTCCTCCTAGAGAGGCCAAGAGAAAGTACGAGAATCTAACTAAAGCTTGATCGGGCCTTCAGCAAGCACGACCGAGCTGTACCGGAGCTAACACTAAGACCGAGGGGTCTTAGAGAGCCCTCTAGCAGGGCGAATAGAGCTAGATCGAGCCTTGGGAAAGCTAGATCGAGCAGGACTGAAGCTAAACGATAGACCGAGAGGTCTGTCTGGTCCTCCTAGAGAGGCCAAGAGGAAGTACGAGAAGCTAACTAAAGCTTGATCGCGCCTTCAGCAAGCACGATTGAGCAAGACCGGAGCTAACACTAAGACCGAAGTGTCTTAGAGAGCCCTCTAGTGGGGCGAATAGAGCTAGATCGAGCCTTGGGAAAGCTAGATCGAGTAAGATTGAAGCTGAAAGAGTGTCAGAGGAGCAAATGAACCTCCAAAAAGTGAAAATCAAATTTTAGAAAAAAACACAAGTTAAATACTGCATGGACAGTAATTCTATGTGTGGGGCATTATTAGGGAGAGGTGTCTTGTCAAAATATGGCTGGACTAAAGACCTCAACCCGGATAGGGTGGAAGGCCCTATGATTGGTCTGTTACTAATCGGTGACCGATAAAGACCTGACCAAGGCCTGTAGTAAGCTTGGTTAGGCATTACAGAAGATAACACTAAGACCGAGGGGTCTTAGAGAGCCCTCTAGCGGGGCGAATAGAGCTTGATCAAGCCTTGGGCAAGCTAGATCGAGCAGGACTGAAGCTAAACGATAGACCGAGAGGTCTGTCTGGTCCTCCTAGAGAGGCCAAGAGAAAGTACGAGAATCTAACTAAAGCTGGGTCGGGCCTTCAGCAAGCACGACCGAGCAGTACCGGAGCTAACACTAAGACCGAGGGGTCTTAGAGAGCCCTCTAGTGGGGCGAATAGAGCTAGATCGAGCCTTGGGAAAGCTAGATCGAGCAGGACTGAAGCTAAACGATAAACCGAAAGGTCTGACGGGTCCTCATAAGAGGCATGGAGAAAGATCTGATACTAAAGTACCTCTCGGAAGTAATAAAATATGCCTGATGAAGCCGGGTATGATGTTTGTTGTTTGATGGCATTCATCGATTAGGTCTGGTGGATTCCCCATTACTCCGAGTGGTACTAGTAGAGGCTCCTACAGGGGTGAGCAAAGCGAGATCAAGCCTTAGGCAAGCTAGATCGAGCAGAACTGAAGCTGAAAAGCAAAATAAATGACAGGTCTGTCCAAATCAATAAACTTGAAATCCAGTGTGGTCACCACGGGTCACGAGGTGAATTCCTAGCGATTGTCTGCTGAACGTATAGGAAGGCCCGAAACGAACGATAATTTCATTGCACAGTGGAGATACTATACGTTCAGGAGTAGCATACATCGGGTTTGATCTATGATCATGTCTGGTCTCCGAGGATCCACCGGGTTACCAACTGGCACCGCTGTACTGGGTGTAAAAACTGGGCCACCTGAAGTCCCGGGTGTAAAACTAGGTGCCTCTGTGCCAAAGTAGCGGCTTGCGTAGTGCATTATGCCTCCGGCTTGCGAAATGGTTATAAGCAATAACAACAGGACGCCGCGGGGTGTTCACTTAAAGGAGTAACGTTCTCTCAAGGGAGGGGATCTAAAAATCTTGATAAAACATTTATTCTATGCAAAATTTGTGCGCAAATTTTGCAAAGTAAAAAGCTGCACTGTAGCAAATTCTATGTGTGTAGCATTATTAGGGAAGTGTTGTTTGATGGCACCTCTCTACTTGATGCACCAAAGAACTACCTTGATGGCTCATGACCGCTGGTAATCTGTCGTCGCTAGTAGTTCGGAACTGAGAACAAATATGTTCGCAAATTACAACAATTATACAGCATATTGCTGAATAAAGCAGAACCGAATAATACTCAGTGACTTTACACCAAGACTGACTAATGTCTGGATTGTATCGTCCTACTCGAGTAAGGCGAAGAAAAGCTAGAAAGATACGCTTTTCACAAAGCAGGCTTAATGCATGCAAACCAAGGAGGAAGGAGTGATGCCCCTCCTTATAATAAGCAGAACCAAATAAAGAACAGACAGCATCATCTGTACAGTGACCAAGAAGAGGTGAAACTTCTGTATGTGAAAAGGCAATTTGAGCGAGATTTATTAGCAGACTAGTATTATGTTGTTTCTAGTAGGCGAAAGCCGAAACATCAACATGTGAAAATCTGATATTAAATCCTCAATCATTTTCCCTAGTATTATACAGCTATGAGTAACCTTAATTGGACACGGCAATTATTGCTGACCGGTGAAACTTTCGCATGGGAAAGACACACACACTTCTTGACAAAGCAATAAGTATTATGCTGTTTCTAGTACGCGAAAGCAGAAACATCAGCATGTGAAAGTTGTGAAGTTGAAGAATTTTTGTGTTGAGTACGATGTTGTTACTAGTAACCATGTCGACAGCTGAGAACTGTTCTCTAACCAATAGAAGGTGAAACTTCTGTATGTGAAAAGGCAATTTGAGCGAGATTTCTTAGCAGACTAGTATTATGTTGTTTCTAGTAGGCGAAAGCCGAAACATCAACATGTGAAAATCTGATATTAAATCCTCAATCATTTTCCCTAGTATATACAGCTACTAGTAGCCGTAATTGGTCAGGGAAACATTGTTGACCGGTGAAACTTCACATGGGAAAGACACACAAATTACTTGACAAAACAATAAGTATTATGCTGTTTCTAGTATGCGAAAGCAGAAACATCAGCATGTGAAAGTTGTGAAGTTGAAAAGTTTTTGTGTTGAGTACGGTGTTGTTACTAGTAACCATGTCGACAGCTGGAAAGCTGTTCTCTAACCAATAAAAGGTAAAACTTCTGTATCTGAAGAGGCGGCGTGATTGAGATTTTTAACAGACTAGTATTATGTTGTTTCTAGTAGGCGAGAGCCGAAACATCGACATGTGAACATCTGGTTTTTAAATCTAAATCATGAGTCAATTCTCCCTAGTATGATACAGTTGTTAGCCGGTATTGGTAACAGTAGAACAGAGATTTGGAGGGCAAAACCTGCTCATGGGAAATGCTCACAGAGCGCTATCTACCAGTACACATAGTATTATGCTGTTTCTAGTACGCGCGAGCCGAAACATCAGCATGTGAAAATGTGTAATCGTGGGTAACTCTAAGTGTGTAGAGTACTGTGTAGTAACTAGTAGCCATGCCAAAGCATGCATTGAAACTCTTCGTGATTTAAAAAGCTCAAAGCAAGATTGACGAGGCCGCAAGGCTATGTCTTTCTAAATTCGAACAAATCGAAAGATTGTTCAAAGTACAATTAAACTGATTGATCCTGTCAGTTGCCATATGCTTGTCTGAAAGACTAAGCCATGCATGTGCAAGCGAAGCTTGAAAAAGTGGAACCGCGAATGGCTCATTAAATCAGTTACTATCTATTAGTTGATTTGCAAGCTAAATGAATAACTGCGGTAACCCTGCAGCTAATGCATGCTGATTGTCCGACACTGTCGGAGACTTTTACAAGACTACACCGGGTGATTTGCTAAGTACAGACACATCCCGTGATGAGTCCTAGTAACTGAAAGATCCCAGATAGCTTCGGCTTGGGGACGGAACTTCCGAATTTCTGACCTATCAACCTATGATGGTAGTGTAACGGACTACCATGGTTGTGACGGGTAACGGGGAATCAGGGTTCGATTCCGGAGAGGGAGCCTTAGAAACGGCTACCACATCCAAGGAAGGCAGCAGGCACGCAAATTACCCACTCTCCGCACGAGGAGGTAGTGACTAGAAATAATGATATGAACCTTTATGGTTTGTAATCAGAATGGAATGGACTTAAAAGCTCCATTGATGAACGAGTAGAGGGCAAGTCTGGTGCCAGCAGCCGCGGTAATACCAGCCTCTACAAGCGTATGCAATAGTTGCTGCGTTTAAAAAGCTCATAGTTTGGATCTGTTTGAGTAGAACGGCAACATGGTCTTCAGTTAAATCTGTTGACTCGTTCCGCTCATCCTTCGCATCGAAGAAATAGTTTGCACTTAAATGTGACGAACTGTGGAAACGGTGTTTTCACCCTGAGAAAATTAGAGTGTTCAAAGCATCCTTTGGGATCGAATAATAAAGCATGGAATAATGGAGAATGACCCGCTACTCGATTGATGCCGGTTGGCTGAGTGCGGTAATGATTGAAAGGAACAGACGGGGGCATTTGTATTGCTACGTTAGAGGTGAAATTCTTGGATCGTGGCAAGACAAACTACTGCGAAAGCATTTGCCAAGAATGTTTTCATTAATCAAGAACGAAAGTCAGAGTATTGAAGAGGATTAGATACCCTCGTAATTCTGACCATAAACTATACCAACCTACAATTTGTCAAAGTCGATCTTGACTTGGCAAGAGATTAACCGGGAAACCAAAGTTTATTGGTTCCGGGGAAGTATGGTTGCAAAATCGAAACTTAAAGGAATTGACGGAAGGGCACCACCAGGAGTGGAGCCTGCGGCTTAATTTGACTCAACACGGGAAAAACTCACCCGGTCCAGACATCTTAAGGATTGACAGATTGAATATCTTTCATGATTATATGGGCGGTGGTGCATGGCCGTTCTTAGTTAGTGGAGTGATCTGTCTGGTTAATTCCGATAACGAACGAGATCTTCTCCATCTAAATAATGAAATTCACTATATGTGAATTCAAACACTTCTTAGAGGAACTATGCGGAATTAAATACCGCAGATGAAGTGAGGCTATAACAGGGTCTGTGATGCCCTTAGATGTTCTGGACTGCACGCGCGCTACACTGTGTACTTTTAGATTGAGTACTCAGCCCTTGGTCCGAAATGGACTGGGCAATCAGAGAAAAGTACAGCGCTTCAAGGGGATCGTCTGTTGTAACTTGCAGACGTGAACCAGGAATTCCTGGTACTTATGAGTCAACAACTCATAGGGATTACGTCCCTGCCCTTTGTACACACCGCCCGTCGCTACTACTGATTGGATAGTTAAGCAAGAATTGCAAATTCCTACTGTTGGGACTTCGGTCTCCGGCAACGGGATGAAGCGGATCGAGCTTAATTGTCTAGAGGAAGTAAAAGTCGTAACAAGGTTTCCGTAGGGGAACCTGCGGAAGGATCAGTGATTGATTCCTTCGGGCATGGCTGCTGGTAGAGGCCATGTCTGTAGTGCGCATGACGCTCTGTCGCTAGAGATTGCTTGGCAACCAATCTCGAATTATGTATCGAGCTCAAAACTACTTGTGTGGATACATAGTTCAGCAGTCATGGCAAGGGACTGCTTAAAGGGAGACTAGTTAGCAAAAGCAGCCTAGCAGAACTGCAGCTATCTAGATCTCAGAAGCTGGGTTATAGAAGCCCAGCTATAGACTTGTGAATGAGAAAGGCCTAAAAAGGTCCACAAGTCGCGTGGTTAGAACCGACACGCAAAAATCCCAGCGAGTGACAGAGCGTTGCGCTGTTCAGTGGGAAAGAGTTGAGCTACTCGGGGCGCCCACTGAACTTGCTCCGAGCCAAAGGCTCGAAAAAACACAGCTTAGCCTCAGATCCTTTACATAGAAGGCTAGCTAAAATAAACTTACCTTGGACGAGGGTAAAGTTTAGTCAGTTCTTAGGGGAGAGTAATCCACAGCTTCTCGCCCTCTGAACATTCTCCCAGATATGTAGGTCTGGGAGAGTCTCCTCCTGTTCTTCGGAATCTGGAGGTAGACAAAGACAGTACGATACGATCTTGCATCGGGATGACTAACCGATAATGATCATAATCTGACAATTTTTCCGGCTTGAGGCACCGGAGTCAGATTAAAGACACATACTGAACTAAAGGCGTATGTGCAAAGCTTGTCGGAGTGTAGAGAGTCAAGCTGAGTTGACTCGTCACGTGGTGATGACAACAGCCATGTGCAAAACACTCACAACTTTATCGTCTATGTGGAAAAGGTTGCTAACAGCGCTCTCTATGAGAGGCCCTCGCATATAACTATACGAGGAAAAGGCGATAGAGTTGTTTGAATGTGGGGCAGGTTCATCGACAAGCTAAGTTGATCACAT
>NW_027450122.1:95000-99201 GCF_964194025.1 Convolutriloba macropyga | reverse complement strand
CTAACTCAAGCTAATTCAAGCTAACTCAAGCTAACTCAAGCTAACTCAAGCTAACTCAAGCTAGCTAAAGCTAACTCAAGCTAACTCAAGCTAACTCAAGCTAACCCGAGCTAACTCAAGCTAACTCAAGGTAGCTAAAGCTAGTTCAAGCTAACTCAAGCTAGCTAAAGCTAAGACAAGCTAACTCAAGCTAACTCAAGCTAACTCAAGCTAACTCAAGCTAACTCAAGCTAGTTCAAGCTAACTCAAGCTAACTCAAGCTAACTCAAGCTAGCTAAAGCTAACTCAAGCTAACTCAAGCTAACTCAAGCTAACCCGAGCTAACTCAAGCTAACTCAAGGTAGCTAAAGCTAGTTCAAGCTAGCTCAAGCTAGCTAAAGCTAAGACAAGCTAACTCAAGCTAACTCAAGCTAACTCAAGCTAGTTCAAGCTAACTCAAGCTAGCTAAAGCTAACTCAAGCTAACTCAAGCTAACTCAAGCTAGCTCAAGCTAACTCAAGCTAGTTCAAGCTAACTCAAGCTAGCTAAAGCTAACTCAAGCTAACTCAAGCTAACTCAAGCTAACTCAAGCTAGCTAAAGCTAACTCAAGCTAACTCAAGCTAACCCGAGCTAACTCAAGCTAGCTCAAGCTAACCCAAGCTAGCTAAAGCTAACTCAAGCTAACTCAAGCTAATTCAAGCTAACTCAAGCTAACTCAAGCTAACTCAAGCTAACTCAAGCTAGCTAAAGCTAACTCAAGCTAACTCAAGCTAACTCAAGCTAACCCGAGCTAACTCAAGCTAACTCAAGGTAGCTAAAGCTAGTTCAAGCTAACTCAAGCTAGCTAAAGCTAAGACAAGCTAACTCAAGCTAACTCAAGCTAACTCAAGCTAACTCAAGCTAACTCAAGCTAACTCAAGCTAGCTAAAGCTAACTCAAGCTAACTCAAGCTAACTCAAGCTAACCCGAGCTAACTCAAGCTAACTCAAGGTAGCTAAAGCTAGTTCAAGCTAACTCAAGCTAGCTAAAGCTAAGACAAGCTAACTCAAGCTAACTCAAGCTAACTCAAGCTAACTCAAGCTAACTAAAGCTAGTTCAAGCTAACTCAAGCTAGCTAAAGCTAACTCAAGCTAACTCAAGCTAACTCAAGCTAGCTCAAGCTAACTCAAGCTAGTTCAAGCTAACTCAAGCTAGCTAAAGCTAACTCAAGCTAACTCAAGCTAACTCAAGCTAACTCAAGCTAGCTAAAGCTAACTCAAGCTAACTCAAGCTAACCCGAGCTAACTCAAGCTAGCTCAAGCTAACCCAAGCTAGCTAAAGCTAACTCAAGCTAACTCAAGCTAACTAAAGCTAGTTCAAGCTAACTCAAGCTAGCTAAAGCTAACTCAAGCTAACTCAAGCTAACTCAAGCTAGCTCAAGCTAACTCAAGCTAGTTCAAGCTAACTCAAGCTAGCTAAAGCTAACTCAAGCTAACTCAAGCTAACTCAAGCTAACTCAAGCTAGCTAAAGCTAACTCAAGCTAACTCAAGCTAACCCGAGCTAACTCAAGCTAGCTCAAGCTAACCCAAGCTAGCTAAAGCTAACTCAAGCTAACTCAAGCTAATTCAAGCTAACTCAAGCTAACTCAAGCTAACTCAAGCTAACTCAAGCTAGCTAAAGCTAACTCAAGCTAACTCAAGCTAACTCAAGCTAACCCGAGCTAACTCAAGCTAACTCAAGG
Source organism: Convolutriloba macropyga (assembly GCF_964194025.1). Taxonomy (NCBI): domain Eukaryota; kingdom Metazoa; phylum Xenacoelomorpha; order Acoela; family Convolutidae; genus Convolutriloba; species Convolutriloba macropyga. Next base: position 97,500 of record NW_027450122.1, on the reverse strand, counting down.
TAGCTAAAGCTAGTTCAAGCTAACTCAAGCTAGCTAAAGCTAAGACAAGCTAACTCAAGCTAACTCAAGCTAACTCAAGCTAACTCAAGCTAACTCAAGCTAACTCAAGCTAGCTAAAGCTAACTCAAGCTAACTCAAGCTAACTCAAGCTAACCCGAGCTAACTCAAGCTAACTCAAGGTAGCTAAAGCTAGTTCAAGCTAACTCAAGCTAGCTAAAGCTAAGACAAGCTAACTCAAGCTAACTCAAGCTAACTCAAGCTAACTCAAGCTAACTAAAGCTAGTTCAAGCTAACTCAAGCTAGCTAAAGCTAACTCAAGCTAACTCAAGCTAACTCAAGCTAGCTCAAGCTAACTCAAGCTAGTTCAAGCTAACTCAAGCTAGCTAAAGCTAACTCAAGCTAACTCAAGCTAACTCAAGCTAACTCAAGCTAGCTAAAGCTAACTCAAGCTAACTCAAGCTAACCCGAGCTAACTCAAGCTAGCTCAAGCTAACCCAAGCTAGCTAAAGCTAACTCAAGCTAACTCAAGCTAATTCAAGCTAACTCAAGCTAACTCAAGCTAACTCAAGCTAACTCAAGCTAGCTAAAGCTAACTCAAGCTAACTCAAGCTAACTCAAGCTAACCCGAGCTAACTCAAGCTAACTCAAGGTAGCTAAAGCTAGTTCAAGCTAACTCAAGCTAGCTAAAGCTAAGACAAGCTAACTCAAGCTAACTCAAGCTAACTCAAGCTAACTCAAGCTAACTCAAGCTAACTCAAGCTAGTTCAAGCTAACTCAAGCTAACTCAAGCTAACTCAAGCTAGCTAAAGCTAACTCAAGCTAACTCAAGCTAACTCAAGCTAACCCGAGCTAACTCAAGCTAACTCAAGGTAGCTAAAGCTAGTTCAAGCTAGCTCAAGCTAGCTAAAGCTAAGACAAGCTAACTCAAGCTAACTCAAGCTAACTCAAGCTAACTCAAGCTAGTTCAAGCTAACTCAAGCTAGCTAAAGCTAACTCAAGCTAACTCAAGCTAACTCAAGCTAGCTCAAGCTAACTCAAGCTAGTTCAAGCTAACTCAAGCTAGCTAAAGCTAACTCAAGCTAACTCAAGCTAACTCAAGCTAGCTCAAGCTAACTCAAGCTAACTCAAGCTAACTCAAGCTAACCCGAGCTAACTCAAGCTAACTCAAGGTAGCTAAAGCTAGTTCAAGCTAGCTCAAGCTAGCTAAAGCTAAGACAAGCTAACTCAAGCTAACTCAAGCTAACTCAAGCTAACTCAAGCTAGTTCAAGCTAACTCAAGCTAGCTAAAGCTAACTCAAGCTAACTCAAGCTAACTCAAGCTAGCTCAAGCTAACTCAAGCTAGTTCAAGCTAACTCAAGCTAGCTAAAGCTAACTCAAGCTAACTCAAGCTAACTCAAGCTAGCTCAAGCTAACTCAAGCTAGTTCAAGCTAACTCAAGCTAGCTAAAGCTAACTCAAGCTAACTCAAGCTAACTCAAGCTAACTCAAGCTAGCTAAAGCTAACTCAAGCTAACTCAAGCTAACCCGAGCTAACTCAAGCTAGCTCAAGCTAACCCAAGCTAGCTAAAGCTAACTCAAGCTAACTCAAGCTAATTCAAGCTAACTCAAGCTAACTCAAGCTAACTCAAGCTAACTCAAGCTAGCTAAAGCTAACTCAAGCTAACTCAAGCTAACTCAAGCTAACCCGAGCTAACTCAAGCTAACTCAAGGTAGCTAAAGCTAGTTCAAGCTAACTCAAGCTAGCTAAAGCTAAGACAAGCTAACTCAAGCTAACTCAAGCTAACTCAAGCTAACTCAAGCTAACTCAAGCTAGTTCAAGCTAACTCAAGCTAACTCAAGCTAACTCAAGCTAGCTAAAGCTAACTCAAGCTAACTCAAGCTAACTCAAGCTAACCCGAGCTAACTCAAGCTAACTCAAGGTAGCTAAAGCTAGTTCAAGCTAGCTCAAGCTAGCTAAAGCTAAGACAAGCTAACTCAAGCTAACTCAAGCTAACTCAAGCTAGTTCAAGCTAACTCAAGCTAGCTAAAGCTAACTCAAGCTAACTCAAGCTAACTCAAGCTAGCTCAAGCTAACTCAAGCTAGTTCAAGCTAACTCAAGCTAGCTAAAGCTAACTCAAGCTAACTCAAGCTAACTCAAGCTAACTCAAGCTAGCTAAAGCTAACTCAAGCTAACTCAAGCTAACCCGAGCTAACTCAAGCTAGCTCAAGCTAACCCAAGCTAGCTAAAGCTAACTCAAGCTAACTCAAGCTAATTCAAGCTAACTCAAGCTAACTCAAGCTAACTCAAGCTAACTCAAGCTAGCTAAAGCTAACTCAAGCTAACTCAAGCTAACTCAAGCTAACCCGAGCTAACTCAAGCTAACTCAAGGTAGCTAAAGCTAGTTCAAGCTAACTCAAGCTAGCTAAAGCTAAGACAAGCTAACTCAAGCTAACTCAAGCTAACTCAAGCTAACTCAAGCTAACTCAAGCTAACTCAAGCTAGTTCAAGCTAACTCAAGC
>NW_027450122.1:0-90000 GCF_964194025.1 Convolutriloba macropyga | reverse complement strand
TTTAGAATCGACTAACTCATGTGCAAACGCTGTTCACATGAAAGCCTTTCCCGCTTCAGTCCTCAAAGTTCTCATTTGAGTACTTGCTACTTCCACCAAGATCTGCTCCATTGATCGCTTCGCGCATACACTTGCGTGCATACTTTAGCGCAATCAATGTGTCCTCCTACACATGAATATCATTTTTGAGCTGGTGAGGCTCTTTTTCTCTAATCTAACTTGCGTTAGATATTGATATTCATGGTTGGGTATAGGCCACGAGCTCTAGTGCCATCCATTTTCAGGGCTGATTGATTCGGCAGGTGAGTTGTTACACACTCCTTAGCGGATTTCAACTTCCATGACCACCGTCCTGCTGTCAGTATCAATCAACACCTTTTGTGGTGACTCATGAGCAAGTAGTTAGGCGCCTTAACCCAACTTTTGGTTCATCCCACATCGCCGGTTCTGCTTACCAAAAGCGGCCCACAAAAAGCTTGCATTCATAGTCCAAGTGCAATTAAGTCACAAGGACATCTCACCGATTTATAGTTTGAGAATAGGTGAAGGAAAAATTTTCCCCCATTCCTCTAATCATTCGCTTTAACCGATGAAATTGCTTTGCGAAGATTTTTCAATCTTGCTCAAGCTTTTGCTATCCTGAGGGAAACTTCGGAGGAAACCAGCTACTAGATGGTTCGATTAGTCTTTCGCCCCTATGCTCAGGTCAGACGATCGATTTGCACGTCAGAACCGCTTCGGGCTTCCACCATGGTTTCCCGTGGCTTCGCCCTGCCCAAGCATAGATCACCATCTTTCGGGTCGTGTGCTACTTGCTCTGGATCAGTCATGCAATAAGAGCAAAACCGTCCGTGGTTGCGGGACACCGAATCGGCGCCCTCACCACACAAAGTAGTGCAATTCATAAAAATTACACTGTTCACTTTCATTTCGCGTGTGCGCTTTCAATGAGCGACAACACTTGCAAGCAACTCACACTCCTTGGTCCGTGTTTCAAGACGGGCTGTAGAGAGCATTGAATAGGAAGTTGAGGTCAGACAGGCAATCAAGATCAATTTATCTCATTTTGTTTAGAATCAACAAGAAGAATTCCGAGGAAAACTTCTGCTCGATTCATTAACAAGATTTGCCAAAAGACGACAACTACACTACTCGGTAGCCGAGAATATAATATCAAGGCATTGAGTATGGTAACGCTCACTCCAGTTCCCCTTCAACAGTTTCACGTACTTTTCACTCTCTCTTCAGAGTGCTTTTCAACTTTCCCTCACGGTACTTGTTTACTATCGGTCTCGCTTTATAATTAGCTTTTGGAGAGACATATCTCCAGCTTCGAGTTGCACTTTCAAACAACTCTACTCATAGGAATGAGCCATTATGACTGGTATCGAAAATGACCTTTACAGGATTTTCACCTTCTTTGATGCTACTTTCCAGTAGACATCAGGACAAATTCACCAGTCTAGCATCAAACCATACCGGACACCGAGAAATGTTGCCATTTCTCTTCCCGATGAGCTTTTCCCTGTTCATTCGCCATTACTAAGGGATTCTCAGTTGATTTCTTTTCCTCCCCTTACTGATATGCTTAAGTTAAGGGGGTTCTCTCGCCCAATTCAGGTTATGTAGTTGATTGTCTCTTAATTGGTTCACTGACCAATATGAGACAGAAACCGATTCAGCAGTTTTGTTCGCTACTACTATCAAACACAGGTCGAAGTTTCCATTCAGTCATTAATTCCAACTTTCAAATGTTGTTGTTTCAGCTTTCGCTTACTAGAAGCAACATAATACTCGCTGCAATACAGACCTCGGGAAACCCTCACCGTGAATAAGGTTCACTCACATATTTCACTACATTTTGCGTGGGATTGGAGATGAGGCTACTCGTTCTTGCTCAGTACTAGGCTGAAAATTAACGAAACTTCGTTACAAACGTTCACATGTTGATGTTTCCGCTTTCGCGTACTCGAAACAACATAATACTAGTCTTTGTAATTTAGTTTCATAATTTCAACTGTTCTCATGCAGAATTTTTGCTCATTCTTATCCCAAATTTTGACCTGGCTACTAGTTACACTCCTTGTACTTATTGCAAAATGACCACAAATTTCAACAGCTTTCACATGTTGCTGTTTCGGCTTTCGCTTACTACAGTCAACATAATACTCGTTGCAAAATAAGTGCTCGGCATCTGCAATTTTCCAAAGACGAAGTTTCGCCAGTTCAATTTTCGCTCGCCAATTATGGCTACTAATTCACACGGTACTGAGCTCAACAACATTAAATTTGTTCAGCAAGACTTTCACATGTTGATGTTTTGGCTTTCGCCTACTAGAAGCAACATAATACTCGTCTTGTTAGCTCATTCAATGAGAATAGCTTTTCCCGTTGAGAATTTTTGCCTTCAATTGGCGTTGTAGTGAGTTTGGCTACTCAGATCACCAAATACTTGTGACAATTCGAACCAGAAATGTTTTCAATTTTCACATGCTGATGTTTCGGATTCAACCTACTAGAAGCAGCATAATACTTGTATTCAACAATTTCTGTATCAAATCCCAGTTTTCTCTGGTGCATCTTTGCCAAGCTATTCCAAACTGCCTGAGTCTGAATACCAATTACAGGTACTAGTAAATGCACGTTACTAAGGACTATATAGTTCTAGGTTACTGTACACAACGACGTTCACATGTTGATGTTTCAGCTGCCGCTTACTAGAAACAACATAATACTTATCGTGCATACCTTTCCATAACTTGTCCTTTTCAGATGCATTAGTTTCCCTTTGTCTTGGCTTCTACAGTCAGACTGGCTACTAGTAACAGCACAGTACTAATCACATATCGTTCTACAGTTTGCAGACAACTTTCACATGTTGATGTTTCAGCTTTCGCCTACTAGAAACAACATAATACTCGCTGTATACATTTGTAGTTCTCTATGTAACTTTCATGTGAAGAAGTTTCGCCAGTCTTTTTGACTGTCTCAAATCTGAGTCATGCTTAGGCTACTAGTTGCTTCATAGTACTTATCGCCTCGAGATCATTGAACAAAACTTGATTTTCACATGTTGCTGTTTCAGCTTCCGCTTACTAGAAACAACATAATACTAGTCTCATTAAGTTCCGTCTCTTTGCAATTTTCTTATGAAGAAAATTCGCCATCACAATGACTCCAGCAGTTCTTGATCAAGGAATGCAATCATTGATCAGAATGCTATTATTTGAATCGGTTCTGCTTTAAGTGTTCCAATTTTATTGGAAGCACCAACAATAGAACATCAATGTGTTCAATCGAGAGTTATATAACCCTGAATCGGACGCAGTCAACAGCCGAAGCCGAGACCGCCTTTTGCGTTAGAGAGGTCGGTAAACAAATCTTGCGATTCATACCGAATTAACACATATAGCTGTGCTCCTCTTCGTAAAGCGAGCCAAGTGATCCCCTGTTGAAGGATGTATTTGGACCAATCTAGTAGCATTTGGTTTCCAACAAGCTCTCCCAAGTTAGCTTACTTATTGGGCTTTTCAACCAATTCGGTTGGCTACAAGCATCATCAAAGTACTAGCCACAGTTTGATCGCAAAATTCTACGACTTTCACATGTTGATGTTTCGGCTTGCGCTTAGCCTACTATAAGCAACATAATACTAGTCATATCATAGAGCGTGATCAGCTTGTGACGTTCTCATGATGAAGTTTCACCAACAGTGTCTCACTTCGAGCTTAAATCCAGCTACTAGTAACTACACAGTACTGACTGCAACGATAACTTTTATCTATACCTTTCACATGCTGCGCTTTCGGCCAGGGCCTACTAACGTCAACATAATACTCGATATAAACTTTTGTTCATGATGCAGCTTCCCCATGCAGAAGTTTCGCCTTCAAATGCTCTCTTGGCCATATGACGTAAGAAAAGGTTACTAGTAACATCACAGTACTAGCCACAGTTTGATTGCAAAATTCTACGACTTTCACATGTTGATGTTTCGGCTTGCGCTTAGCCTACTAGAAGCAACATAATACTAGTCATATCATAGAGCGTGATCAGCTTGTGACGTTCTCATGATGAAGTTTCACCAACAGTGTCTCATTTCGAGCTTAAATCCAGCTACTAGTAACTACACAGTACTGACTGCAACGCTAACTTTTATCTATACCTTTCACATGCTGCGCTTTCGGCCAGGGCCTACTAACGTCAACATAATACTCGATATAAACTTTTGTTCATGATGCAGCTTCCCCATGCAGAAGTTTCGCCTTCAAATGCTCTCTTGGCCATATGACGTAACACAAGGTTACTAGTAACATCACAGTACTAGCCACAATTTGATCGCAAAATTCTACGACTTTCACATGTTGATGTTTCGGCTTGCGCTTAGCCTACTATAAGCAACATAATACTAGTCATATCATAGAGCGTGATCAGCTTGTGACGTTCTCATGATGAAGTTTCACCAACAGTGTCTCACTTCGAGCTTAAATCCAGCTACTAGTAACTACACAGTACTGACTGCAACGATAACTTTTATCTATACCTTTCACATGCTGCGCTTTCGGCCAGGGCCTACTAACGTCAACATAATACTCGATATAAACTTTTGTTCATGATGCAGCTTCCCCATGCAGAAGTTTCGCCTTCAAATGCTCTCTTGGCCATATGACGTAAGAAAAGGTTACTAGTAACATCACAGTACTAGCCACAGTTTGATTGCAAAATTCTACGACTTTCACATGTTGATGTTTCGGCTTGCGCTTAGCCTACTAGAAGCAACATAATACTAGTCATATCATAGAGCGTGATCAGCTTGTGACGTTCTCATGATGAAGTTTCACCAACAGTGTCTCATTTCGAGCTTAAATCCAGCTACTAGTAACTACACAGTACTGACTGCAACGCTAACTTTTATCTATACCTTTCACATGCTGCGCTTTCGGCCAGGGCCTACTAACGTCAACATAATACTCGATATAAACTTTTGTTCATGATGCAGCTTCCCCATGCAGAAGTTTCGCCTTCAAATGCTCTCTTGGCCATATGACGTAACACAAGGTTACTAGTAACATCACAGTACTAGCCACAATTTGATCGCAAAATTCTACGACTTTCACATGTTGATGTTTCGGCTTGCGCTTAGCCTACTAGAAGCAACATAATACTAGTCATATCATGGAGCGTGATCAGCTTGTGACGTTCTCATGATGAAGTTTCACCAACAGTGTCTCATTTCGAGCTTAAATCCAGCTACTAGTAACTACACAGTACTGACTGCAACGATAACTTTTATCTATACCTTTCACATGCTGCGCTTTCGGCCAGGGCCTACTAATGTCAACATAATACTCGATATAAACTTTTGTTCATGATGCAGCTTCCCCATGCAGAAGTTTCGCCTTCAAATGCTCTCTTGGCCATATGACGTAACACAAGGTTACTAGTAACATCACAGTACTAGCCACAATTTGATCGCAAAATTCTACGACTTTCACATGTTGATGTTTCGGCTTGCGCTTAGCCTACTAGAAGCAACATAATACTAGTCATATCATAGAGCTTGATCAGCTTGTGACATTCTCATGATGAAGTTTCACCAACAGTGTCTCATTTTGAGCTTAAATCCAGCTACTAGTAACTACACAGTACTGACTGCAACAATAACTTTTATCTATACCTTTCACATGCTGCGTTTTCGGCCAAGGCCTACTAACGTCAACATAATACTCGATATAAAATTTTGATCATGATGCAGCTTTCCCATGCAGAAGTTTCGCCTTCAAATGCTCTCTTGGCCATATGACGGAACACCAGGTTACTAGTAACATCACAGTACTAGCCACAGTTTGATTGCAAAATTCTACGACTTTCACATGTTGATGTTTCGGCTTGCGCTTAGCCTACTAGAAGCAACATAATACTAGTCATATCATAGAGCGTGATCAGCTTGTGACGTTCTCATGATGAAGTTTCACCAATAGTGTTTCATTCGAATTGGTTCTGCTTTAAGCTCTCCAATTGTTTTGGATGAACCAGTTTTGCCCTTCGAAGCCACTTTTGTGAGCTTTTGTGGGTCTTTACCAAGAGGATATACCTCAAGGCCTCTTTCAATTCCTTTAAGTTCTTTCAACTCCTTTACAGTTTCTAGGTTCACATAGCTGCAAACCTTATTTCTAGTTTTAAGTCTGGCCAACTTGGGGAGAGTTGGTGCAGACCGTGACCAATTCTAGTAGGATGCCACAACAAGAATGTGATCAACTTAGCTTGTCGATGAACCTGCCCCACATTCAAACAACTCTATCGCCTTTTCCTCGTATAGTTATATGCGAGGGCCTCTCATAGAGAGCGCTGTTAGCAACCTTTTCCACATAGACGATAAAGTTGTGAGTGTTTTGCACATGGCTGTTGTCATCACCACGTGACGAGTCAACTCAGCTTGACTCTCTACACTCCGACAAGCTTTGCACATACGCCTTTAGTTCAGTATGTGTCTTTAATCTGACTCCGGTGCCTCAAGCCGGAAAAATTGTCAGATTATGATCATTATCGGTTAGTCATCCCGATGCAAGATCGTATCGTACTGTCTTTGTCTACCTCCAGATTCCGAAGAACAGGAGGAGACTCTCCCAGACCTACATATCTGGGAGAATGTTCAGAGGGCGAGAAGCTGTGGATTACTCTCCCCTAAGAACTGACTAAACTTTACCCTCGTCCAAGGTAAGTTTATTTTAGCTAGCCTTCTATGTAAAGGATCTGAGGCTAAGCTGTGTTTTTTCGAGCCTTTGGCTCGGAGCAAGTTCAGTGGGCGCCCCGAGTAGCTCAACTCTTTCCCACTGAACAGCGCAACGCTCTGTCACTCGCTGGGATTTTTGCGTGTCGGTTCTAACCACGCGACTTGTGGACCTTTTTAGGCCTTTCTCATTCACAAGTCTATAGCTGGGCTTCTATAACCCAGCTTCTGAGATCTAGATAGCTGCAGTTCTGCTAGGCTGCTTTTGCTAACTAGTCTCCCTTTAAGCAGTCCCTTGCCATGACTGCTGAACTATGTATCCACACAAGTAGTTTTTGAGCTCGATACATAATTCGAGATTGGTTGCCAAGCAATCTCTAGCGACAGAGCGTCATGCGCACTACAGACATGGCCTCTACCAGCAGCCATGCCCGAAGGAATCAATCACTGATCCTTCCGCAGGTTCCCCTACGGAAACCTTGTTACGACTTTTACTTCCTCTAGACAATTAAGCTCGATCCGCTTCATCCCGTTGCCGGAGACCGAAGTCCCAACAGTAGGAATTTGCAATTCTTGCTTAACTATCCAATCAGTAGTAGCGACGGGCGGTGTGTACAAAGGGCAGGGACGTAATCCCTATGAGTTGTTGACTCATAAGTACCAGGAATTCCTGGTTCACGTCTGCAAGTTACAACAGACGATCCCCTTGAAGCGCTGTACTTTTCTCTGATTGCCCAGTCCATTTCGGACCAAGGGCTGAGTACTCAATCTAAAAGTACACAGTGTAGCGCGCGTGCAGTCCAGAACATCTAAGGGCATCACAGACCTGTTATAGCCTCACTTCATCTGCGGTATTTAATTCCGCATAGTTCCTCTAAGAAGTGTTTGAATTCACATATAGTGAATTTCATTATTTAGATGGAGAAGATCTCGTTCGTTATCGGAATTAACCAGACAGATCACTCCACTAACTAAGAACGGCCATGCACCACCGCCCATATAATCATGAAAGATATTCAATCTGTCAATCCTTAAGATGTCTGGACCGGGTGAGTTTTCCCGTGTTGAGTCAAATTAAGCCGCAGGCTCCACTCCTGGTGGTGCCCTTCCGTCAATTCCTTTAAGTTTCGATTTTGCAACCATACTTCCCCCGGAACCAATAAACTTTGGTTTCCCGGTTAATCTCTTGCCAAGTCAAGATCGACTTTGACAAATTGTAGGTTGGTATAGTTTATGGTCAGAATTACGAGGGTATCTAATCCTCTTCAATACTCTGACTTTCGTTCTTGATTAATGAAAACATTCTTGGCAAATGCTTTCGCAGTAGTTTGTCTTGCCACGATCCAAGAATTTCACCTCTAACGTAGCAATACAAATGCCCCCGTCTGTTCCTTTCAATCATTACCGCACTCAGCCAACCGGCATCAATCGAGTAGCGGGTCATTCTCCATTATTCCATGCTTTATTATTCGATCCCAAAGGATGCTTTGAACACTCTAATTTTCTCAGGGTGAAAACACCGTTTCCACAGTTCGTCACATTTAAGTGCAAACTATTTCTTCGATGCGAAGGATGAGCGGAACGAGTCAACAGATTTAACTGAAGACCATGTTGCCGTTCTACTCAAACAGATCCAACTATGAGCTTTTTAAACGCAGCAACTATTGCATACGCTTGTAGAGGCTGGTATTACCGCGGCTGCTGGCACCAGACTTGCCCTCTACTCGTTCATCAATGGAGCTTTTAAGTCCATTCCATTCTGATTACAAACCATAAAGGTTCATATCATTATTTCTAGTCACTACCTCCTCGTGCGGAGAGTGGGTAATTTGCGTGCCTGCTGCCTTCCTTGGATGTGGTAGCCGTTTCTAAGGCTCCCTCTCCGGAATCGAACCCTGATTCCCCGTTACCCGTCACAACCATGGTAGTCCGTTACACTACCATCATAGGTTGATAGGTCAGAAATTCGGAAGTTCCGTCCCCAAGCCGAAGCTATCTGGGATCTTTCAGTTACTAGGACTCATCACGGGATGTGTCTGTACTTAGCAAATCACCCGGTGTAGTCTTGTAAAAGTCTCCGACAGTGTCGGACAATCAGCATGCATTAGCTGCAGGGTTACCGCAGTTATTCATTTAGCTTGCAAATCAACTAATAGATAGTAACTGATTTAATGAGCCATTCGCGGTTCCACTTTTTCAAGCTTCGCTTGCACATGCATGGCTTAGTCTTTCAGACAAGCATATGGCAACTGACAGGATCAATCAGTTTAATTGTACTTTGAACAATCTTTCGATTTGTTCGAATTTAGAAAGACATAGCCTTGCGGCCTCGTCAATCTTGCTTTGAGCTTTTTAAATCACGAAGAGTTTCAATGCATGCTTTGGCATGGCTACTAGTTACTACACAGTACTCTACACACTTAGAGTTACCCACGATTACACATTTCACATGCTGATGTTTCGGCTCGCGCGTACTAGAAACAGCATAATACTATGTGTACTGGTAGATAGCGCTCTGTGAGCATTTCCCATGAGCAGGTTTTGCCCTCCAAATCTCTGTTCTACTGTTACCAATACCGGCTAACAACTGTATCATACTAGGGAGAATTGACTCATGATTTAAAAACCAGATGTTCACATGTCGATGTTTCGGCTCTCGCCTACTAGAAACAACATAATACTAGTCTGTTAAAAATCTCAATCACGCCGCCTCTTCAGATACAGAAGTTTTACCTTTTATTGGTTAGAGAACAGCTTTCCAGCTGTCGACATGGTTACTAGTAACAACACCGTACTCAACACAAAAACTTTTCAACTTCACAACTTTCACATGCTGATGTTTCTGCTTTCGCATACTAGAAACAGCATAATACTTATTGTTTTGTCAAGTAATTTGTGTGTCTTTCCCATGTGAAGTTTCACCGGTCAACAATGTTTCCCTGACCAATTACGGCTACTAGTAGCTGTATAATACTAGGGAAAATGATTGAGGATTTAATATCAGATTTTCACATGTTGATGTTTCGGCTTTCGCCTACTAGAAACAACATAATACTAGTCTGCTAAGAAATCTCGCTCAAATTGCCTTTTCACATACAGAAGTTTCACCTTCTATTGGTTAGAGAACAGTTCTCAGCTGTCGACATGGTTACTAGTAACAACATCGTACTCAACACAAAAATTCTTCAACTTCACAACTTTCACATGCTGATGTTTCTGCTTTCGCGTACTAGAAACAGCATAATACTTATTGCTTTGTCAAGAAGTGTGTGTGTCTTTCCCATGCGAAAGTTTCACCGGTCAGCAATAATTGCCGTGTCCAATTAAGGTTACTCATAGCTGTATAATACTAGGGAAAATGATTGAGGATTTAATATCAGATTTTCACATGTTGATGTTTCGGCTTTCGCCTACTAGAAACAACATAATACTAGTCTGCTAATAAATCTCGCTCAAATTGCCTTTTCACATACAGAAGTTTCACCTCTTCTTGGTCACTGTACAGATGATGCTGTCTGTTCTTTATTTGGTTCTGCTTATTATAAGGAGGGGCATCACTCCTTCCTCCTTGGTTTGCATGCATTAAGCCTGCTTTGTGAAAAGCGTATCTTTCTAGCTTTTCTTCGCCTTACTCGAGTAGGACGATACAATCCAGACATTAGTCAGTCTTGGTGTAAAGTCACTGAGTATTATTCGGTTCTGCTTTATTCAGCAATATGCTGTATAATTGTTGTAATTTGCGAACATATTTGTTCTCAGTTCCGAACTACTAGCGACGACAGATTACCAGCGGTCATGAGCCATCAAGGTAGTTCTTTGGTGCATCAAGTAGAGAGGTGCCATCAAACAACACTTCCCTAATAATGCTACACACATAGAATTTGCTACAGTGCAGCTTTTTACTTTGCAAAATTTGCGCACAAATTTTGCATAGAATAAATGTTTTATCAAGATTTTTAGATCCCCTCCCTTGAGAGAACGTTACTCCTTTAAGTGAACACCCCGCGGCGTCCTGTTGTTATTGCTTATAACCATTTCGCAAGCCGGAGGCATAATGCACTACGCAAGCCGCTACTTTGGCACAGAGGCACCTAGTTTTACACCCGGGACTTCAGGTGGCCCAGTTTTACACCCAGTACAGCGGTGCCAGTTGGTAACCCGGTGGATCCTCGGAGACCAGACATGATCATAGATCAAACCCGATGTATGCTACTCCTGAACGTATAGTATCTCCACTGTGCAATGAAATTATCGTTCGTTTCGGGCCTTCCTATACGTTCAGCAGACAATCGCTAGGAATTCACCTCGTGACCCGTGGTGACCACACTGGATTTCAAGTTTATTGATTTGGACAGACCTGTCATTTATTTTGCTTTTCAGCTTCAGTTCTGCTCGATCTAGCTTGCCTAAGGCTTGATCTCGCTTTGCTCACCCCTGTAGGAGCCTCTACTAGTACCACTCGGAGTAATGGGGAATCCACCAGACCTAATCGATGAATGCCATCAAACAACAAACATCATACCCGGCTTCATCAGGCATATTTTATTACTTCCGAGAGGTACTTTAGTATCAGATCTTTCTCCATGCCTCTTATGAGGACCCGTCAGACCTTTCGGTTTATCGTTTAGCTTCAGTCCTGCTCGATCTAGCTTTCCCAAGGCTCGATCTAGCTCTATTCGCCCCACTAGAGGGCTCTCTAAGACCCCTCGGTCTTAGTGTTAGCTCCGGTACTGCTCGGTCGTGCTTGCTGAAGGCCCGACCCAGCTTTAGTTAGATTCTCGTACTTTCTCTTGGCCTCTCTAGGAGGACCAGACAGACCTCTCGGTCTATCGTTTAGCTTCAGTCCTGCTCGATCTAGCTTGCCCAAGGCTTGATCAAGCTCTATTCGCCCCGCTAGAGGGCTCTCTAAGACCCCTCGGTCTTAGTGTTATCTTCTGTAATGCCTAACCAAGCTTACTACAGGCCTTGGTCAGGTCTTTATCGGTCACCGATTAGTAACAGACCAATCATAGGGCCTTCCACCCTATCCGGGTTGAGGTCTTTAGTCCAGCCATATTTTGACAAGACACCTCTCCCTAATAATGCCCCACACATAGAATTACTGTCCATGCAGTATTTAACTTGTGTTTTTTTCTAAAATTTGATTTTCACTTTTTGGAGGTTCATTTGCTCCTCTGACACTCTTTCAGCTTCAATCTTACTCGATCTAGCTTTCCCAAGGCTCGATCTAGCTCTATTCGCCCCACTAGAGGGCTCTCTAAGACACTTCGGTCTTAGTGTTAGCTCCGGTCTTGCTCAATCGTGCTTGCTGAAGGCGCGATCAAGCTTTAGTTAGCTTCTCGTACTTCCTCTTGGCCTCTCTAGGAGGACCAGACAGACCTCTCGGTCTATCGTTTAGCTTCAGTCCTGCTCGATCTAGCTTTCCCAAGGCTCGATCTAGCTCTATTCGCCCTGCTAGAGGGCTCTCTAAGACCCCTCGGTCTTAGTGTTAGCTCCGGTACAGCTCGGTCGTGCTTGCTGAAGGCCCGATCAAGCTTTAGTTAGATTCTCGTACTTTCTCTTGGCCTCTATAGGAGGACCAGACAGACCTCTCGGTCTATCGTTTAGCTTCAGTCCTGCTTGATCTAGCTTTCCCAAGGCTCGATCTAGCTCTATTCGCCCTGCTAGAGGGCTCTCTAAGACCCCTCGGTCTTAGTGTTAGCTCCGGTACAGCTCGGTCGTGCTTGCTGAAGGCCCGATCAAGCTTTAGTTAGCTTCTCGTACTTTCTCTTGGCCTCTCTAGGAGGACCAGACAGACCTCTCGGTCTATCGTTTAGCTTCAGTCCTGCTCGATCTAGCTTTCCCAAGGCTCGATCTAGCTCTATTCGCCCCGCTAGAGGGCTCTCTAAGACCCCTCGGTCTTAGTGTTAGCTCCGGTACAGCTCGGTCGTGCTTGCTGAAGGCCCGATCAAGCTTTAGTTGGCTTCTCGTACTTTCTCTTGGCCTCTCTAGGAGGACCAGACAGACCTCTCGGTCTCTTGCTTAGCTTCAGTCCTGCTCGATCTAGCTTGCCCAAGGCTTGATCAAGCTCTATTCGCCCCGCTAGAGGGCTCTCTAAGACCCCTCGGTCTTAGTGTTAGCTCCGGTACAGCTCGGTCGTGCTTGCTGAAGGCCCGATCAAGCTTTAGTTAGCTTCTCGTTTTTTCTCTTGGCCTCTCTAGGAGGACCAGACAGACCTCTCGGTCTATCGTTTAGCTTCAGTCCTGCTCGATCTAGCTTTCCCAAGGCTCGATCTAGCTCTATTCGCCCCGCTAGAGGGCTCTCTAAGACCCCTCGGTCTTAGTGTTAGCTCCGGTACAGCTCGGTCGTGCTTGCTGAAGGCCCGATCAAGCTTTAGTTGGCTTCTCGTACTTTCTCTTGGCCTCTCTAGGAGGACCAGACAGACCTTTCGGTCTCTTGCTTAGCTTCAGTCCTGCTCGATCTAGCTTTCCCAAGGCTCGATCTAGCTCTATTCGCCCCGCTAGAGGGCTCTCTAAGACCCCTCGGTCTTAGTGTTAACTCCTGTAATGCCTAACCAAGCTTACTACAGGCCTTGTTCAGGTCTTTATCGGTCACCGATTAGTAACAGACCGATCATGGGGCCTTCCACCCTATCCGGGTTGAGGTCTTTAGTCCAGCCATATTTTGACAAGACACCTCCCCCTAATAATGCCCCACACATAGAAATACTGTCCATGCAGTATTTAACTTGTGTTTTTTCTAAAATTTGATTTTCACTTTTTGGAGGTTCATTTGCTCCTCTGACACTCTTTCAGCTTCAATCTTACTCGATCTAGCTTTCCCAAGGCTCGATCTAGCTCTATTCGCCCCACCAGAGGGCTCTCTAAGACACTTCGGTCTTAGTGTTAGCTCCGGTCTTGCTCAATCGTGCTTGCTGAAGGCGCGATCAAGCTTTAGTTAGCTTCTCGTACTTTCTCTTGGCCTCTCTAGGAGGACCAGACAGACCTCTCGGTCTATCGTTTAGCTTCAGTCCTGCTCGATCTAGCTTTCCCAAGGCTCGATCTAGCTCTATTCGCCCCGCTAGAGGGCTCTCTAAGACCCCTCGGTCTTAGTGTTAGCTCCGGTACAGCTCGGTCGTGCTTGCTGAAGGCCCGATCAAGCTTTAGTTGGCTTCTCGTACTTTCTCTTGGCCTCTCTAGGAGGACCAGACAGACCTCTCGGTCTCTTGCTTAGCTTCAGTCCTGCTCGATCTAGCTTGCCCAAGGCTTGATCAAGCTCTATTCGCCCCGCTAGAGGGCTCTCTAAGACCCCTCGGTCTTAGTGTTAGCTCCGGTACAGCTCGGTCGTGCTTGCTGAAGGCCCGATCAAGCTTTAGTTAGCTTCTCGTTTTTTCTCTTGGCCTCTCTAGGAGGACCAGACAGACCTCTCGGTCTATCGTTTAGCTTCAGTCCTGCTCGATCTAGCTTTCCCAAGGCTCGATCTAGCTCTATTCGCCCCGCTAGAGGGCTCTCTAAGACCCCTCGGTCTTAGTGTTAGCTCCGGTACAGCTCGGTCGTGCTTGCTGAAGGCCCGATCAAGCTTTAGTTGGCTTCTCGTACTTTCTCTTGGCCTCTCTAGGAGGACCAGACAGACCTCTCGGTCTATCCTTTAGCTTCAGTCCTGCTCGATCTAGCTTTCCCAAGGCTCGATCTAGCTCTATTCGCCCCGCTAGAGGGCTCTCTAAGACCCCTCGGTCTTAGTGTTATCTCCTGTAATGCCTAACCAAGCTTACTACAGGCCTTGGTCAGGTCTTTATCGGTCACCGATTAGTAACAGACCGATCATAGGGCCTTCCACCCTATCTGGGTTGAGGTCTTTAGTCCAGCCATATTTTGACAAGACACCTCCCCCTAATAATGCCCCACACATAGAATTACTGTTTATGCAGCTTTTCACTTGTGAAATTTTTAATTTTCGCAATTATTATAGAATAAGTGTTTGCGCAGCTTTTCATAGGTCGAGCTCTAGCTAGCTAGCTCAAGCTAGCTAGCTAGCTCAAGCTCAAGCTATCTAGCTCAAGCTCAAGCCAGCTAGCTCAAGCTCAAGCTAGCTAGCTAGCTCAAGCTCAAGCTAGCTAGCTAGCTCAAGCTCAAGCTAGCTAGCTCAAGCTCAAGCTAGCTAGCTCAAGCTCAAGCTAGCTAGCTAGCTCAAGCTCAAGCTCAAGCTAGCTAGCTCAAGCTCAAGCTCAAGCTAGCTAGCTAGCTCAAGCTCAAGCTAGCTAGCTAGCTCAAGCTCAAGCTAGCTAGCTAGCTCAAGCTCAAGCTAGCTAGCTCAAGCTCAAGCTCAAGCTCAAGCTAGCTAGCTAGCTCAAGCTAGCTAGCTAGCTCAAGCTCAAGCTAGCTAGCTAGCTCAAGTTCAAGCTAGCTAGCTAGCTCAAGCTCAAGCTAGCTAGCTAGCTCAAGCTCAAGCTAGCTAGCTCAAGCTCAAGCTAGCTAGCTCAAGCTCAAGCTAGCTAGCTAGCTCAAGCTCAAGCTCAAGCTAGCTAGCTCAAGCTCAAGCTCAAGCTAGCTAGCTAGCTCAAGCTCAAGCTAGCTAGCTAGCTCAAGCTCAAGCTCAAGCTAGCTAGCTAGCTCAAGTTCAAGCTAGCTAGCTAGCTCAAGCTCAAGCTAGCTAGCTCAAGCTCAAGCTAGCTAGCTCAAGCTCAAGCCAGCTAGCTCAAGCTCAAGCTCAAGCTAGCTAGCTAGCTCAAGCACAAGCTAGCTAGCTAGCTCAATCTCAAGCTAGCTAGCTCAAGCTCAAGCTAGCTAGCTCAAGCTCAAGCTAGCTAGCTAGCTCAAGCTCAAGCTCAAGCTAGCTAGCTCAAGCTCAAGCTCAAGCTAGCTAGCTAGCTCAAGCTCAAGCTAGCTAGCTAGCTCAAGCTCAAGCTGGCTAGCTAGCTCAAGCTCAAGCTAGCTAGCTAGCTCAAGCTCAAGCTAGCTAGCTCAAGCTCAAGCTCAAGCTCAAGCTAGCTAGCTAGCTCAAGCTAGCTAGCTAGCTCAAGCTCAAGCTAGCTAGCTAGCTCAAGTTCAAGCTAGCTAGCTAGCTCAAGCTCAAGCTAGCTAGCTAGCTCAAGCTCAAGCTAGCTAGCTCAAGCTCAAGCTAGCTAGCTCAAGCTCAAGCTAGCTAGCTAGCTCAAGCTCAAGCTCAAGCTAGCTAGCTCAAGCTCAAGCTCAAGCTAGCTAGCTAGCTCAAGCTCAAGCTAGCTAGCTAGCTCAAGCTCAAGCTAGCTAGCTAGCTCAAGTTCAAGCTAGCTAGCTAGCTCAAGCTCAAGCTAGCTAGCTCAAGCTCAAGCTAGCTAGCTCAAACTCAAGCTAGCTAGCTAGCTCAAGTTCAAGCTAGCTAGCTAGCTCAAGCTCAAGCTAGCTAGCTAGCTCAAGCTCAAGCTAGCTAGCTCAAGCTCAAGCTAGCTAGCTCAAGCTCCAGCTAGCTAGCTAGCTCAAGCTCAAGCTCAAGCTAGCTAGCTCAAGCTCAAGCTCAAGCTAGCTAGCTAGCTCAAGCTCAAGCTAGCTAGCTAGCTCAAGCTCAAGCTAGCTAGCTAGCTCAAGTTCAAGCTAGCTAGCTAGCTCAAGCTCAAGCTAGCTAGCTCAAGCTCAAGCTAGCTAGCTCAAGCTCAAGCCAGCTAGCTCAAGCTCAAGCTCAAGCTAGCTAGCTAGCTCAAGCACAAGCTTGCTAGCTAGCTCAAGCTCAAGCTAGCTAGCTCAAGCTCAAGCTAGCTAGCTCAAGCTCAAGCTAGCTAGCTCAAGCTCAAGCTCAAGCTAGCTAGCTAGCTCAAGCACAAGCTTGCTAGCTAGCTCAAGCTCAAGCTAGCTAGCTCAAGCTCAAGCTAGCTAGCTCAAGCTCAAGCTAGCTAGCTAGCTCAAGCTCAAGCTCAAGCTAGCTAGCTCAAGCTCAAGCTCAAGCTAGCTAGCTGGCTCAAGCTCAAGCTAGCTAGCTAGCTCAAGCTCAAGCTAGCTAGCTAGCTCAAGCTCAAGCTAGCTAGCTCAAGCTCAAGCTCAAGCTAGCTAGCTAGCTCAAGCTAGCTAGCTAGCTCAAGCTCAAGCTAGCTAGCTAGCTCAAGTTCAAGCTAGCTAGCTAGCTCAAGCTCAAGCTAGCTAGCTAGCTCAAGCTCAAGCTAGCTAGCTCAAGCTCAAGCTAGCTAGCTCAAGCTCAAGCTAGCTAGCTAGCTCAAGCTCAAGCTCAAGCTAGCTAGCTCAAGCTCAAGCTCAAGCTAGCTAGCTAGCTCAAGCTCAAGCTAGCTAGCTAGCTCAAGCTCAAGCTAGCTAGCTAGCTCAAGTTCAAGCTAGCTAGCTAGCTCAAGCTCAAGCTAGCTAGCTCAAGCTCAAGCTAGCTAGCTCAAGCTCAAGCCAGCTAGCTCAAGCTCAAGCTCAAGCTAGCTAGCTAGCTCAAGCACAAGCTAGCTAGCTAGGCTCAAGCTCAAGCTAGCTAGCTCAAGCTCAAGCTAGCTAGCTCAAGCTCAAGCTAGCTAGCTAGCTCAAGCTCAAGCTCAAGCTAGCTAGCTCAAGCTCAAGCTCAAGCTAGCTAGCTAGCTCAAGCTCAAGCTAGCTAGCTAGCTCAAGCTCAAGCTAGCTAGCTCAAGCTCAAGCTCAAGCTAGCTAGCTAGCTCAAGCTCAAGCTAGCTAGCTAGCTCAAGCTCAAGCTAGCTAGCTAGCTCAAGCTCAAGCTAGCTAGCTCAAGCTCAAGCTCAAGCTCAAGCTAGCTAGCTAGCTCAAGCTAGCTAGCTAGCTCAAGCTCAAGCTAGCTAGCTAGCTCAAGTTCAAGCTAGCTAGCTAGCTCAAGCTCAAGCTAGCTAGCTAGCTCAAGCTCAAGCTAGCTAGCTCAAGCTCAAGCTAGCTAGCTCAAGCTCAAGCTAGCTAGCTAGCTCAAGCTCAAGCTCAAGCTAGCTAGCTCAAGCTCAAGCTCAAGCTAGCTAGCTAGCTCAAGCTCAAGCTAGCTAGCTAGCTCAAGCTCAAGCTAGCTAGCTAGCTCAAGTTCAAGCTAGCTAGCTAGCTCAAGCTCAAGCTAGCTAGCTCAAGCTCAAGCTAGCTAGCTCAAACTCAAGCTAGCTAGCTAGCTCAAGTTCAAGCTAGCTAGCTAGCTCAAGCTCAAGCTAGCTAGCTAGCTCAAGCTCAAGCTAGCTAGCTCAAGCTCAAGCTAGCTAGCTCAAGCTCAAGCTAGCTAGCTAGCTCAAGCTCAAGCTCAAGCTAGCTAGCTCAAGCTCAAGCTCAAGCTAGCTAGCTAGCTCAAGCTCAAGCTAGCTAGCTAGCTCAAGCTCAAGCTAGCTAGCTAGCTCAAGTTCAAGCTAGCTAGCTAGCTCAAGCTCAAGCTAGCTAGCTCAAGCTCAAGCTAGCTAGCTCAAGCTCAAGCCAGCTAGCTCAAGCTCAAGCTCAAGCTAGCTAGCTAGCTCAAGCACAAGCTTGCTAGCTAGCTCAAGCTCAAGCTAGCTAGCTCAAGCTCAAGCTAGCTAGCTCAAGCTCAAGCTAGCTAGCTCAAGCTCAAGCTCAAGCTAGCTAGCTAGCTCAAGCACAAGCTTGCTAGCTAGCTCAAGCTCAAGCTAGCTAGCTCAAGCTCAAGCTAGCTAGGCTCAAGCTCAAGCTAGCTAGCTAGCTCAAGCTCAAGCTCAAGCTAGCTAGCTCAAGCTCAAGCTCAAGCTAGCTAGCTAGCTCAAGCTCAAGCTAGCTAGCTAGCTCAAGCTCAAGCTAGCTAGCTAGCTCAAGCTCAAGCTAGCTAGCTCAAGCTCAAGCTCAAGCTAGCTAGCTAGCTCAAGCTAGCTAGCTAGCTCAAGCTCAAGCTAGCTAGCTAGCTCAAGTTCAAGCTAGCTAGCTAGCTCAAGCTCAAGCTAGCTAGCTAGCTCAAGCTCAAGCTATCTAGCTCAAGCTCAAGCTAGCTAGCTCAAGCTCAAGCTAGCTAGCTAGCTCAAGCTCAAGCTCAAGCTAGCTAGCTCAAGCTCAAGCTCAAGCTAGCTAGCTAGCTCAAGCTCAAGCTAGCTAGCTAGCTCAAGCTCAAGCTAGCTAGCTAGCTCAAGTTCAAGCTAGCTAGCTAGCTCAAGCTCAAGCTAGCTAGCTCAAGCTCAAGCTAGCTAGCTCAAGCTCAAGCCAGCTAGCTCAAGCTCAAGCTCAAGCTAGCTAGCTAGCTCAAGCTCAAGCTCAAGCTCAAGCTAGCTAGCTAGCTCAAGTTCAAGCTAGCTAGCTAGCTCAAGCTCAAGCTAGCTAGCTCAAGCTCAAGCTAGCTAGCTCAAGCTCAAGCCAGCTAGCTCAAGGCTCAAGCTCAAGCTAGCTAGCTAGCTCAAGCTCAAGCTAGCTAGCTCAAGCTCAAGCTAGCTAGCTAGCTAGCTCAAGCTCAAGCTCAAGCTAGCTAGCTCAAGCTCAAGCTCAAGCCTAGCTAGCTCAAGCTCAAGCTCAAGCTAGCTAGCTCAAGCTCAAGCTCAAGCTAGCTAGCTCAAGCCCAAGCTCAAGCTAGCTAGCTAGCTCAAGCTCAAGCTAGCTAGCTCAAGCTCAAGCTCAAGCTCAAGCTAGCTAGCTAGCTAGCTCAAGGCTCAAGCTCAAGCTAGCTAGCTAGCTCAAGCTCAAGCTAGCTAGCTCAAGCTCAAGCTAGCTAGCTAGCTCAAGTTCAAGCTAGCTAGCTAGCTCAAGCTCAAGCTAGCTAGCTCAAGCTCAAGCTAGCTAGCTCAAGCTCAAGCTAGCTAGCTCAAGCTCAAGCTAGCTAGCTAGCTCAAGCTCAAGCTCAAGCTAGCTAGCTCAAGCTCAAGCTCAAGCTAGCTAGCTAGCTCAAGCTCAAGCTAGCTAGCTAGCTCAAGCTCAAGCTAGCTAGCTAGCTCAAGTTCAAGCTAGCTAGCTAGCTCAAGCTCAAGCTAGCTAGCTCAAGCTCAAGCTAGCTAGCTCAACTCAAGCTAGCTAGCTAGCTCAAGTTCAAGCTAGCTAGCTAGCTCAAGCTCAAGCTAGCTAGCTAGCTCAAGCTCAAGCTAGCTAGCTCAAGCTCAAGCTAGCTAGCTCAAGCTCAAGCTAGCTAGCTAGCTCAAGCTCAAGCTCAAGCTAGCTAGCTCAAGCTCAAGCTCAAGCTAGCTAGCTAGCTCAAGCTCAAGCTAGCTAGCTAGCTCAAGCTCAAGCTAGCTAGCTAGCTCAAGTTCAAGCTAGCTAGCTAGGTCAAGCTCAAGCTAGCTAGCTCAAGGCTCAAGCTAGCTAGCTCAAGCTCAAGCCAGCTAGCTCAAGCTCAAGCTCAAGCTAGCTAGCTAGCTCAAGCACAAGCTTGCTAGCTAGCTCAAGCTCAAGCTAGCTAGCTCAAGCTCAAGCTAGCTAGCTCAAGCTCAAGCTAGCTAGCTCAAGCTCAAGCTCAAGCTAGCTAGCTAGCTCAAGCACAAGCTTGCTAGCTAGCTCAAGCTCAAGCTAGCTAGCTCAAGCTCAAGCTAGCTAGCTCAAGCTCAAGCTAGCTAGCTAGCTCAAGCTCAAGCTCAAGCTAGCTAGCTCAAGCTCAAGCTCAAGCTAGCTAGCTAGGCTCAAGCTCAAGCTAGCTAGCTAGCTCAAGCTCAAGCTAGCTAGCTAGCTCAAGCTCAAGCTAGCTAGCTCAAGCTCAAGCTCAAGCTAGCTAGCTAGCTCAAGCTAGCTAGCTAGCTCAAGCTCAAGCTCTAGCTAGCTCAAGTTCAAGCTAGCTAGCTAGCTCAAGCTCAAGCTAGCTAGCTAGCTCAAGCTCAAGCTAGCTAGCTCAAGCTCAAGCTAGCTAGCTCAAGCTCAAGCTAGCTAGCTAGCTCAAGCTCAAGCTCAAGCTAGCTAGCTCAAGCTCAAGCTCAAGCTAGCTAGCTAGCTCAAGCTCAAGCTAGCTAGCTAGCTCAAGCTCAAGCTAGCTAGCTAGCTCAAGTTCAAGCTAGCTAGCTAGCTCAAGCTCAAGCTAGCTAGCTCAAGCTCAAGCTAGCTAGCTCAAGCTCAAGCCAGCTAGCTCAAGCTCAAGCTCAAGCTAGCTAGCTAGCTCAAGCTCAAGCTCAAGCTAGCTAGCTAGCTCAAGTTCAAGCTAGCTAGCTAGCTCAAGCTCAAGCTAGCTAGCTCAAGCTCAAGCTAGCTAGCTCAAGCTCAAGCCAGCTAGCTCAAGCTCAATCTCAAGCTAGCTAGCTAGCTCAAGCTCAAGCTAGCTAGCTCAAGCTCAAGCTAGCTAGCTAGCTAGCTCAAGCTCAAGCTCAAGCTAGCTAGCTCAAGCTCAAGCTCAAGCTAGCTAGCTCAAGCTCAAGCTCAAGCTAGCTAGCTCAAGCTCAAGCTCAAGCTAGCTAGCTCAAGCTCAAGCTCAAGCTAGCTAGCTAGCTCAAGCTCAAGCTAGCTAGCTCAAGCTCAAGCTCAAGCTCAAGCTAGCTAGCTAGCTAGCTCAAGCTCAAGCTCAAGCTAGCTAGCTAGCTCAAGCTCAAGCTAGCTAGCTCAAGCTCAAGCCAGCTAGCTCAAGCTCAAGCTCAAGCTAGCTAGCTAGCTCAAGCTCAAGCTAGCTAGCTCAAGCTCAAGCCAGCTAGCTCAAGCTCAAGCTCAAGCTAGCTAGCTAGCTCAAGCTCAAGCTAGATAGCTAGCTCAAGCTAGCTAGCTAGCTCAAGCTCAAGCTCAAGCTAGCTAGCTAGCTAGCTCAAGCTCAAGCTAGCTAGCTCAAGCTCAAGCCAGCTAGCTCAAGCTCAAGCTCAAGCTAGCTAGCTAGCTCAAGCTCAAGCTAGCTAGCTCAAGCTCAAGCTCAAGCGAGCTAGCTAGCTCAAGCTCAAGCTAGCTAGCTAGCTCAAGCTCAAGCTAGCTAACTCAAGCTAACTCAGCTAGCTCAAGCTAACTCAAGCTAGCTAAAGCTAACTCAAGCTAACTCAAGCTAACTCAAGCTAACTCAAGCTAGCTAAAGCTAACTCAAGCTAACTCAAGCTAACCCGAGCTAACTCAAGCTAGCTCAAGCTAACCCAAGCTAGCTAAAGCTAACTCAAGCTAACTCAAGCTAATTCAAGCTAACTCAAGCTAACTCAAGCTAACTCAAGCTAACTCAAGCTAGCTAAAGCTAACTCAAGCTAACTCAAGCTAACTCAAGCTAACCCGAGCTAACTCAAGCTAACTGAAGGTAGCTAAAGCTAGTTCAAGCTAACTCAAGCTAGCTAAAGCTAAGACAAGCTAACTCAAGCTAACTCAAGCTAACTCAAGCTAACTCAAGCTAACTCAAGCTAGTTCAAGCTAACTCAAGCTAACTCAAGCTAACTCAAGCTAGCTAAAGCTAACTCAAGCTAACTCAAGCTAACAGCTAACCCGAGCTAACTCAAGCTAACTCAAGGTAGCTAAAGCTAGTTCAAGCTAACTCAAGCTAGCTAAAGCTAAGACAAGCTAACTCAAGCTAACTCAAGCTAACTCAAGCTAACTCAAGCTAACTCAAGCTAGTTCAAGCTAACTCAAGCTAGCTAAAGCTAACTCAAGCTAACTCAAGCTAACTCAAGCTAGCTCAAGCTAACTCAAGCTAGTTCAAGCTAACTCAAGCTAGCTAAAGCTAACTCAAGCTAACTCAAGCTAACTCAAGCTAACTCAAGCTAGCTAAAGCTAACTCAAGCTAACTCAAGCTAACCCGAGCTAACTCAAGCTAGCTCAAGCTAACCCAAGCTAGCTAAAGCTAACTCAAGCTAACTCAAGCTAATTCAAGCTAACTCAAGCTAACTCAAGCTAACTCAAGCTAACTCAAGCTAGCTAAAGCTAACTCAAGCTAACTCAAGCTAACTCAAGCTAACCCGAGCTAACTCAAGCTAACTCAAGGTAGCTAAAGCTAGTTCAAGCTAACTCAAGCTAGCTAAAGCTAAGACAAGCTAACTCAAGCTAACTCAAGCTAACTCAAGCTAACTCAAGCTAACTCAAGCTAACTCAAGCTAGCTAAAGCTAACTCAAGCTAACTCAAGCTAACTCAAGCTAACCCGAGCTAACTCAAGCTAACTCAAGGTAGCTAAAGCTAGTTCAAGCTAACTCAAGCTAGCTAAAGCTAAGACAAGCTAACTCAAGCTAACTCAAGCTAACTCAAGCTAACTCAAGCTAACTAAAGCTAGTTCAAGCTAACTCAAGCTAGCTCAAGCTAACTAAAGCTAGTTCAAGCTAACTCAAGCTAGCTAAAGCTAACTCAAGCTAACTCAAGCTAACTCAAGCTAGCTCAAGCTAACTCAAGCTAGTTCAAGCTAACTCAAGCTAGCTAAAGCTAACTCAAGCTAACTCAAGCTAACTCAAGCTAACTCAAGCTAGCTAAAGCTAACTCAAGCTAACTCAAGCTAACCCGAGCTAACTCAAGCTAACTCAAGGTAGCTAAAGCTAGTTCAAGCTAACTCAAGCTAGCTAAAGCTAAGACAAGCTAACTCAAGCTAACTCAAGCTAACTCAAGCTAACTCAAGCTAACTCAAGCTAGTTCAAGCTAACTCAAGCTAGCTAAAGCTAACTCAAGCTAACTCAAGCTAACTCAAGCTAGCTCAAGCTAACTCAAGCTAGTTCAAGCTAACTCAAGCTAGCTAAAGCTAACTCAAGCTAACTCAAGCTAACTCAAGCTAACTCAAGCTAGCTAAAGCTAACTCAAGCTAACTCAAGCTAACCCGAGCTAACTCAAGCTAGCTCAAGCTAACCCAAGCTAGCTAAAGCTAACTCAAGCTAACTCAAGCTAATTCAAGCTAACTCAAGCTAACTCAAGCTAACTCAAGCTAACTCAAGCTAGCTAAAGCTAACTCAAGCTAACTCAAGCTAACTCAAGCTAACCCGAGCTAACTCAAGCTAACTCAAGGTAGCTAAAGCTAGTTCAAGCTAACTCAAGCTAGCTAAAGCTAAGACAAGCTAACTCAAGCTAACTCAAGCTAACTCAAGCTAACTCAAGCTAACTCAAGCTAACTCAAGCTAGTTCAAGCTAACTCAAGCTAACTCAAGCTAACTCAAGCTAGCTAAAGCTAACTCAAGCTAACTCAAGCTAACTCAAGCTAACCCGAGCTAACTCAAGCTAACTCAAGGTAGCTAAAGCTAGTTCAAGCTAACTCAAGCTAGCTAAAGCTAAGACAAGCTAACTCAAGCTAACTCAAGCTAACTCAAGCTAACTCAAGCTAACTAAAGCTAGTTCAAGCTAACTCAAGCTAGCTAAAGCTAACTCAAGCTAACTCAAGCTAACTCAAGCTAGCTCAAGCTAACTCAAGCTAGTTCAAGCTAACTCAAGCTAGCTAAAGCTAACTCAAGCTAACTCAAGCTAACTCAAGCTAACTCAAGCTAGCTAAAGCTAACTCAAGCTAACTCAAGCTAACCCGAGCTAACTCAAGCTAGCTCAAGCTAACCCAAGCTAGCTAAAGCTAACTCAAGCTAACTCAAGCTAATTCAAGCTAACTCAAGCTAACTCAAGCTAACTCAAGCTAACTCAAGCTAGCTAAAGCTAACTCAAGCTAACTCAAGCTAACTCAAGCTAACCCGAGCTAACTCAAGCTAACTCAAGGTAGCTAAAGCTAGTTCAAGCTAACTCAAGCTAGCTAAAGCTAAGACAAGCTAACTCAAGCTAGTTCAAGCTAACTCAAGCTAACTCAAGCTAACTCAAGCTAGCTAAAGCTAACTCAAGCTAACTCAAGCTAGTTCAAGCTAACTCAAGCTAATTCAAGCTAACTCAAGCTAGCTAAAGCTAACTCAAGCTAACTCAAGCTAACTCAAGCTAACCCGAGCTAACTCAAGCTAACTCAAGGTAGCTAAAGCTAGTTCAAGCTAGCTCAAGCTAGCTAAAGCTAAGACAAGCTAACTCAAGCTAACTCAAGCTAACTCAAGCTAGTTCAAGCTAACTCAAGCTAGCTAAAGCTAACTCAAGCTAACTCAAGCTAACTCAAGCTAGCTCAAGCTAACTCAAGCTAGTTCAAGCTAACTCAAGCTAGCTAAAGCTAACTCAAGCTAACTCAAGCTAACTCAAGCTAACTCAAGCTAGCTAAAGCTAACTCAAGCTAACTCAAGCTAACCCGAGCTAACTCAAGCTAGCTCAAGCTAACCCAAGCTAGCTAAAGCTAACTCAAGCTAACTCAAGCTAATTCAAGCTAACTCAAGCTAACTCAAGCTAACTCAAGCTAACTCAAGCTAACTCAAGCTAGCTAAAGCTAACTCAAGCTAACTCAAGCTAACTCAAGCTAACCCGAGCTAACTCAAGCTAACTCAAGGTAGCTAAAGCTAGTTCAAGCTAACTCAAGCTAGCTAAAGCTAAGACAAGCTAACTCAAGCTAACTCAAGCTAACTCAAGCTAACTCAAGCTAACTCAAGCTAACTCAAGCTAGTTCAAGCTAACTCAAGCTAACTCAAGCTAACTCAAGCTAGCTAAAGCTAACTCAAGCTAACTCAAGCTAACTCAAGCTAACCCGAGCTAACTCAAGCTAACTCAAGGTAGCTAAAGCTAGTTCAAGCTAACTCAAGCTAGCTAAAGCTAAGACAAGCTAACTCAAGCTAACTCAAGCTAACTCAAGCTAACTCAAGCTAACTAAAGCTAGTTCAAGCTAACTCAAGCTAGCTAAAGCTAACTCAAGCTAACTCAAGCTAACTCAAGCTAGCTCAAGCTAACTCAAGCTAGTTCAAGCTAACTCAAGCTAGCTAAAGCTAACTCAAGCTAACTCAAGCTAACTCAAGCTAACTCAAGCTAGCTAAAGCTAACTCAAGCTAACTCAAGCTAACCCGAGCTAACTCAAGCTAGCTCAAGCTAACCCAAGCTAGCTAAAGCTAACTCAAGCTAACTCAAGCTAATTCAAGCTAACTCAAGCTAACTCAAGCTAGTTCAAGCTAACTCAAGCTAACTCAAGCTAACTCAAGCTAGCTAAAGCTAACTCAAGCTAACTCAAGCTAACTCAAGCTAACCCGAGCTAACTCAAGCTAACTCAAGGTAGCTAAAGCTAGTTCAAGCTAACTCAAGCTAGCTAAAGCTAACTCAAGCTAGTTCAAGCTAACTCAAGCTAACTCAAGCTAACTCAAGCTAGCTAAAGCTAACTCAAGCTAACTCAAGCTAACTCAAGCTAACCCGAGCTAACTCAAGCTAACTCAAGGTAGCTAAAGCTAGTTCAAGCTAACTCAAGCTAGCTAAAGCTAAGACAAGCTAACTCAAGCTAACTCAAGCTAACTCAAGCTAACTCAAGCTAACTAAAGCTAGTTCAAGCTAACTCAAGCTAGCTAAAGCTAACTCAAGCTAACTCAAGCTAACTCAAGCTAGCTCAAGCTAACTCAAGCTAGTTCAAGCTAACTCAAGCTAGCTAAAGCTAACTCAAGCTAACTCAAGCTAACTCAAGCTAACTCAAGCTAGCTAAAGCTAACTCAAGCTAACTCAAGCTAACCCGAGCTAACTCAAGCTAGCTCAAGCTAACCCAAGCTAGCTAAAGCTAACTCAAGCTAACTCAAGCTAATTCAAGCTAACTCAAGCTAACTCAAGCTAACTCAAGCTAACTCAAGCTAGCTAAAGCTAACTCAAGCTAACTCAAGCTAACTCAAGCTAACCCGAGCTAACTCAAGCTAACTCAAGGTAGCTAAAGCTAGTTCAAGCTAACTCAAGCTAGCTAAAGCTAAGACAAGCTAACTCAAGCTAACTCAAGCTAACTCAAGCTAACTCAAGCTAACTCAAGCTAGTTCAAGCTAACTCAAGCTAACTCAAGCTAACTCAAGCTAGCTAAAGCTAACTCAAGCTAACTCAAGCTAACTCAAGCTAACCCGAGCTAACTCAAGCTAACTCAAGGTAGCTAAAGCTAGTTCAAGCTAGCTCAAGCTAGCTAAAGCTAAGACAAGCTAACTCAAGCTAACTCAAGCTAACTCAAGCTAGTTCAAGCTAACTCAAGCTAGCTAAAGCTAACTCAAGCTAACTCAAGCTAACTCAAGCTAGCTCAAGCTAACTCAAGCTAGTTCAAGCTAACTCAAGCTAGCTAAAGCTAACTCAAGCTAACTCAAGCTAACTCAAGCTAACTCAAGCTAGCTAAAGCTAACTCAAGCTAACTCAAGCTAACCCGAGCTAACTCAAGCTAGCTCAAGCTAACCCAAGCTAGCTAAAGCTAACTCAAGCTAACTCAAGCTAATTCAAGCTAACTCAAGCTAACTCAAGCTAACTCAAGCTAACTCAAGCTAGCTAAAGCTAACTCAAGCTAACTCAAGCTAACTCAAGCTAACCCGAGCTAACTCAAGCTAACTCAAGGTAGCTAAAGCTAGTTCAAGCTAACTCAAGCTAGCTAAAGCTAAGACAAGCTAACTCAAGCTAACTCAAGCTAACTCAAGCTAACTCAAGCTAACTCAAGCTAACTCAAGCTAGTTCAAGCTAACTCAAGCTAACTCAAGCTAACTCAAGCTAGCTAAAGCTAACTCAAGCTAACTCAAGCTAACTCAAGCTAACCCGAGCTAACTCAAGCTAACTCAAGGTAGCTAAAGCTAGTTCAAGCTAACTCAAGCTAGCTAAAGCTAAGACAAGCTAACTCAAGCTAACTCAAGCTAACTCAAGCTAACTCAAGCTAACTAAAGCTAGTTCAAGCTAACTCAAGCTAGCTAAAGCTAACTCAAGCTAACTCAAGCTAACTCAAGCTAGCTCAAGCTAACTCAAGCTAGTTCAAGCTAACTCAAGCTAGCTAAAGCTAACTCAAGCTAACTCAAGCTAACTCAAGCTAACTCAAGCTAGCTAAAGCTAACTCAAGCTAACTCAAGCTAACCCGAGCTAACTCAAGCTAGCTCAAGCTAACCCAAGCTAGCTAAAGCTAACTCAAGCTAACTCAAGCTAATTCAAGCTAACTCAAGCTAACTCAAGCTAACTCAAGCTAACTCAAGCTAGCTAAAGCTAACTCAAGCTAACTCAAGCTAACTCAAGCTAACCCGAGCTAACTCAAGCTAACTCAAGGTAGCTAAAGCTAGTTCAAGCTAACTCAAGCTAGCTAAAGCTAAGACAAGCTAACTCAAGCTAACTCAAGCTAACTCAAGCTAACTCAAGCTAACTCAAGCTAGTTCAAGCTAACTCAAGCTAACTCAAGCTAACTCAAGCTAGCTAAAGCTAACTCAAGCTAACTCAAGCTAACTCAAGCTAACCCGAGCTAACTCAAGCTAACTCAAGGTAGCTAAAGCTAGTTCAAGCTAGCTCAAGCTAGCTAAAGCTAAGACAAGCTAACTCAAGCTAACTCAAGCTAACTCAAGCTAACTCAAGCTAGTTCAAGCTAACTCAAGCTAGCTAAAGCTAACTCAAGCTAACTCAAGCTAACTCAAGCTAGCTCAAGCTAACTCAAGCTAGTTCAAGCTAACTCAAGCTAGCTAAAGCTAACTCAAGCTAACTCAAGCTAACTCAAGCTAACTCAAGCTAGCTAAAGCTAACTCAAGCTAACTCAAGCTAACCCGAGCTAACTCAAGCTAGCTCAAGCTAACCCAAGCTAGCTAAAGCTAACTCAAGCTAACTCAAGCTAATTCAAGCTAACTCAAGCTAACTCAAGCTAACTCAAGCTAACTCAAGCTAGCTAAAGCTAACTCAAGCTAACTCAAGCTAACTCAAGCTAACCCGAGCTAACTCAAGCTAACTCAAGGTAGCTAAAGCTAGTTCAAGCTAACTCAAGCTAGCTAAAGCTAAGACAAGCTAACTCAAGCTAACTCAAGCTAACTCAAGCTAACTCAAGCTAACTCAAGCTAGTTCAAGCTAACTCAAGCTAACTCAAGCTAACTCAAGCTAGCTAAAGCTAACTCAAGCTAACTCAAGCTAACTCAAGCTAACCCGAGCTAACTCAAGCTAACTCAAGGTAGCTAAAGCTAGTTCAAGCTAGCTCAAGCTAGCTAAAGCTAAGACAAGCTAACTCAAGCTAACTCAAGCTAACTCAAGCTAGTTCAAGCTAACTCAAGCTAGCCAAAGCTAACTCAAGCTAACTCAAGCTAACTCAAGCTAGCTCAAGCTAACTCAAGCTAGTTCAAGCTAACTCAAGCTAGCTAAAGCTAACTCAAGCTAACTCAAGCTAACTCAAGCTAACTCAAGCTAGCTAAAGCTAACTCAAGCTAACTCAAGCTAACCCGAGCTAACTCAAGCTAGCTCAAGCTAACCCAAGCTAGCTAAAGCTAACTCAAGCTAACTCAAGCTAATTCAAGCTAACTCAAGCTAACTCAAGCTAACTCAAGCTAACTCAAGCTAGCTAAAGCTAACTCAAGCTAACTCAAGCTAACTCAAGCTAACCCGAGCTAACTCAAGCTAACTCAAGGTAGCTAAAGCTAGTTCAAGCTAACTCAAGCTAGCTAAAGCTAAGACAAGCTAACTCAAGCTAACTCAAGCTAACTCAAGCTAACTCAAGCTAACTCAAGCTAACTCAAGCTAGTTCAAGCTAACTCAAGCTAACTCAAGCTAACTCAAGCTAGCTAAAGCTAACTCAAGCTAACTCAAGCTAACTCAAGCTAACCCGAGCTAACTCAAGCTAACTCAAGGTAGCTAAAGCTAGTTCAAGCTAACTCAAGCTAGCTAAAGCTAAGACAAGCTAACTCAAGCTAACTCAAGCTAACTCAAGCTAACTCAAGCTAACTAAAGCTAGTTCAAGCTAACTCAAGCTAGCTAAAGCTAACTCAAGCTAACTCAAGCTAACTCAAGCTAGTTCAAGCTAACTCAAGCTAGTTCAAGCTAACTCAAGCTAGCTAAAGCTAACTCAAGCTAACTCAAGCTAACTCAAGCTAGCTAAAGCTAACTCAAGCTAACTCAAGCTAACCCGAGCTAACTCAAGCTAGCTCAAGCTAACCCAAGCTAGCTAAAGCTAACTCAAGCTAACTCAAGCTAATTCAAGCTAACTCAAGCTAACTCAAGCTAACTCAAGCTAACTCAAGCTAGCTAAAGCTAACTCAAGCTAACTCAAGCTAACTCAAGCTAACCCGAGCTAACTCAAGCTAACTCAAGGTAGCTAAAGCTAGTTCAAGCTAACTCAAGCTAGCTAAAGCTAAGACAAGCTAACTCAAGCTAACTCAAGCTAACTCAAGCTAACTCAAGCTAACTCAAGCTAACTCAAGCTAGTTCAAGCTAACTCAAGCTAACTCAAGCTAACTCAAGCTAGCTAAAGCTAACTCAAGCTAACTCAAGCTAACTCAAGCTAACCCGAGCTAACTCAAGCTAACTCAAGGTAGCTAAAGCTAGTTCAAGCTAGCTCAAGCTAGCTAAAGCTAAGACAAGCTAACTCAAGCTAACTCAAGCTAACTCAAGCTAACTCAAGCTAGTTCAAGCTAACTCAAGCTAGCTAAAGCTAACTCAAGCTAACTCAAGCTAACTCAAGCTAGCTCAAGCTAACTCAAGCTAGTTCAAGCTAACTCAAGCTAGCTAAAGCTAACTCAAGCTAACTCAAGCTAACTCAAGCTAGCTCAAGCTAACTCAAGCTAGTTCAAGCTAACTCAAGCTAGCTAAAGCTAACTCAAGCTAACTCAAGCTAACTCAAGCTAACTCAAGCTAGCTAAAGCTAACTCAAGCTAACTCAAGCTAACCCGAGCTAACTCAAGCTAGCTCAAGCTAACCCAAGCTAGCTAAAGCTAACTCAAGCTAACTCAAGCTAATTCAAGCTAACTCAAGCTAACTCAAGCTAACTCAAGCTAACTCAAGCTAGCTAAAGCTAACTCAAGCTAACTCAAGCTAACTCAAGCTAACCCGAGCTAACTCAAGCTAACTCAAGGTAGCTAAAGCTAGTTCAAGCTAACTCAAGCTAGCTAAAGCTAAGACAAGCTAACTCAAGCTAACTCAAGCTAACTCAAGCTAACTCAAGCTAACTAAAGCTAGTTCAAGCTAACTCAAGCTAGCTAAAGCTAACTCAAGCTAACTCAAGCTAACTCAAGCTAGCTCAAGCTAACTCAAGCTAGTTCAAGCTAACTCAAGCTAGCTAAAGCTAACTCAAGCTAACTCAAGCTAACTCAAGCTAACTCAAGCTAGCTAAAGCTAACTCAAGCTAACTCAAGCTAACCCGAGCTAACTCAAGCTAGCTCAAGCTAACCCAAGCTAGCTAAAGCTAACTCAAGCTAACTCAAGCTAATTCAAGCTAACTCAAGCTAACTCAAGCTAACTCAAGCTAACTCAAGCTAGCTAAAGCTAACTCAAGCTAACTCAAGCTAACTCAAGCTAACCCGAGCTAACTCAAGCTAACTCAAGGTAGCTAAAGCTAGTTCAAGCTAACTCAAGCTAGCTAAAGCTAAGACAAGCTAACTCAAGCTAACTCAAGCTAACTCAAGCTAACTCAAGCTAACTCAAGCTAACTCAAGCTAGTTCAAGCTAACTCAAGCTAACTCAAGCTAACTCAAGCTAGCTAAAGCTAACTCAAGCTAACTCAAGCTAACTCAAGCTAACCCGAGCTAACTCAAGCTAACTCAAGGTAGCTAAAGCTAGTTCAAGCTAGCTCAAGCTAGCTAAAGCTAAGACAAGCTAACTCAAGCTAACTCAAGCTAACTCAAGCTAACTCAAGCTAGTTCAAGCTAACTCAAGCTAGCTAAAGCTAACTCAAGCTAACTCAAGCTAACTCAAGCTAGCTCAAGCTAACTCAAGCTAGTTCAAGCTAACTCAAGCTAGCTAAAGCTAACTCAAGCTAACTCAAGCTAACTCAAGCTAGCTCAAGCTAACTCAAGCTAACTCAAGCTAACTCAAGCTAACCCGAGCTAACTCAAGCTAACTCAAGGTAGCTAAAGCTAGTTCAAGCTAGCTCAAGCTAGCTAAAGCTAAGACAAGCTAACTCAAGCTAACTCAAGCTAACTCAAGCTAACTCAAGCTAGTTCAAGCTAACTCAAGCTAGCTAAAGCTAACTCAAGCTAACTCAAGCTAACTCAAGCTAGCTCAAGCTAACTCAAGCTAGTTCAAGCTAACTCAAGCTAGCTAAAGCTAACTCAAGCTAACTCAAGCTAACTCAAGCTAGCTCAAGCTAACTCAAGCTAGTTCAAGCTAACTCAAGCTAGCTAAAGCTAACTCAAGCTAACTCAAGCTAACTCAAGCTAACTCAAGCTAGCTAAAGCTAACTCAAGCTAACTCAAGCTAACCCGAGCTAACTCAAGCTAGCTCAAGCTAACCCAAGCTAGCTAAAGCTAACTCAAGCTAACTCAAGCTAATTCAAGCTAACTCAAGCTAACTCAAGCTAACTCAAGCTAACTCAAGCTAGCTAAAGCTAACTCAAGCTAACTCAAGCTAACTCAAGCTAACCCGAGCTAACTCAAGCTAACTCAAGGTAGCTAAAGCTAGTTCAAGCTAACTCAAGCTAGCTAAAGCTAAGACAAGCTAACTCAAGCTAACTCAAGCTAACTCAAGCTAACTCAAGCTAACTCAAGCTAGTTCAAGCTAACTCAAGCTAACTCAAGCTAACTCAAGCTAGCTAAAGCTAACTCAAGCTAACTCAAGCTAACTCAAGCTAACCCGAGCTAACTCAAGCTAACTCAAGGTAGCTAAAGCTAGTTCAAGCTAGCTCAAGCTAGCTAAAGCTAAGACAAGCTAACTCAAGCTAACTCAAGCTAACTCAAGCTAGTTCAAGCTAACTCAAGCTAGCTAAAGCTAACTCAAGCTAACTCAAGCTAACTCAAGCTAGCTCAAGCTAACTCAAGCTAGTTCAAGCTAACTCAAGCTAGCTAAAGCTAACTCAAGCTAACTCAAGCTAACTCAAGCTAACTCAAGCTAGCTAAAGCTAACTCAAGCTAACTCAAGCTAACCCGAGCTAACTCAAGCTAGCTCAAGCTAACCCAAGCTAGCTAAAGCTAACTCAAGCTAACTCAAGCTAATTCAAGCTAACTCAAGCTAACTCAAGCTAACTCAAGCTAACTCAAGCTAGCTAAAGCTAACTCAAGCTAACTCAAGCTAACTCAAGCTAACCCGAGCTAACTCAAGCTAACTCAAGGTAGCTAAAGCTAGTTCAAGCTAACTCAAGCTAGCTAAAGCTAAGACAAGCTAACTCAAGCTAACTCAAGCTAACTCAAGCTAACTCAAGCTAACTCAAGCTAACTCAAGCTAGTTCAAGCTAACTCAAGCTAACTCAAGCTAACTCAAGCTAGCTAAAGCTAACTCAAGCTAACTCAAGCTAACTCAAGCTAACCCGAGCTAACTCAAGCTAACTCAAGGTAGCTAAAGCTAGTTCAAGCTAACTCAAGCTAGCTAAAGCTAAGACAAGCTAACTCAAGCTAACTCAAGCTAACTCAAGCTAACTCAAGCTAACTCAAGCTAGTTCAAGCTAACTCAAGCTAACTCAAGCTAACTCAAGCTAGCTAAAGCTAACTCAAGCTAACTCAAGCTAACTCAAGCTAACCCGAGCTAACTCAAGCTAACTCAAGGTAGCTAAAGCTAGTTCAAGCTAGCTCAAGCTAGCTAAAGCTAAGACAAGCTAACTCAAGCTAACTCAAGCTAACTCAAGCTAACTCAAGCTAGTTCAAGCTAACTCAAGCTAGCTAAAGCTAACTCAAGCTAACTCAAGCTAACTCAAGCTAGCTCAAGCTAACTCAAGCTAGTTCAAGCTAACTCAAGCTAGCTAAAGCTAACTCAAGCTAACTCAAGCTAACTCAAGCTAACTCAAGCTAGCTAAAGCTAACTCAAGCTAACTCAAGCTAACCCGAGCTAACTCAAGCTAGCTCAAGCTAACCCAAGCTAGCTAAAGCTAACTCAAGCTAACTCAAGCTAATTCAAGCTAACTCAAGCTAACTCAAGCTAACTCAAGCTAACTCAAGCTAGCTAAAGCTAACTCAAGCTAACTCAAGCTAACTCAAGCTAACCCGAGCTAACTCAAGCTAACTCAAGGTAGCTAAAGCTAGTTCAAGCTAACTCAAGCTAGCTAAAGCTAAGACAAGCTAACTCAAGCTAACTCAAGCTAACTCAAGCTAACTCAAGCTAACTCAAGCTAGTTCAAGCTAACTCAAGCTAACTCAAGCTAACTCAAGCTAGCTAAAGCTAACTCAAGCTAACTCAAGCTAACTCAAGCTAACCCGAGCTAACTCAAGCTAACTCAAGGTAGCTAAAGCTAGTTCAAGCTAGCTCAAGCTAGCTAAAGCTAAGACAAGCTAACTCAAGCTAACTCAAGCTAACTCAAGCTAGTTCAAGCTAACTCAAGCTAGCCAAAGCTAACTCAAGCTAACTCAAGCTAACTCAAGCTAGCTCAAGCTAACTCAAGCTAGTTCAAGCTAACTCAAGCTAGCTAAAGCTAACTCAAGCTAACTCAAGCTAACTCAAGCTAACTCAAGCTAGCTAAAGCTAACTCAAGCTAACTCAAGCTAACCCGAGCTAACTCAAGCTAGCTCAAGCTAACCCAAGCTAGCTAAAGCTAACTCAAGCTAACTCAAGCTAATTCAAGCTAACTCAAGCTAACTCAAGCTAACTCAAGCTAACTCAAGCTAGCTAAAGCTAACTCAAGCTAACTCAAGCTAACTCAAGCTAACCCGAGCTAACTCAAGCTAACTCAAGGTAGCTAAAGCTAGTTCAAGCTAACTCAAGCTAGCTAAAGCTAAGACAAGCTAACTCAAGCTAACTCAAGCTAACTCAAGCTAACTCAAGCTAACTCAAGCTAACTCAAGCTAGTTCAAGCTAACTCAAGCTAACTCAAGCTAACTCAAGCTAGCTAAAGCTAACTCAAGCTAACTCAAGCTAACTCAAGCTAACCCGAGCTAACTCAAGCTAACTCAAGGTAGCTAAAGCTAGTTCAAGCTAACTCAAGCTAGCTAAAGCTAAGACAAGCTAACTCAAGCTAACTCAAGCTAACTCAAGCTAACTCAAGCTAACTAAAGCTAGTTCAAGCTAACTCAAGCTAGCTAAAGCTAACTCAAGCTAACTCAAGCTAACTCAAGCTAGCTCAAGCTAACTCAAGCTAGTTCAAGCTAACTCAAGCTAGCTAAAGCTAACTCAAGCTAACTCAAGCTAACTCAAGCTAGCTAAAGCTAACTCAAGCTAACTCAAGCTAACCCGAGCTAACTCAAGCTAGCTCAAGCTAACCCAAGCTAGCTAAAGCTAACTCAAGCTAACTCAAGCTAATTCAAGCTAACTCAAGCTAACTCAAGCTAACTCAAGCTAACTCAAGCTAGCTAAAGCTAACTCAAGCTAACTCAAGCTAACTCAAGCTAACCCGAGCTAACTCAAGCTAACTCAAGGTAGCAAAAGCTAGTTCAAGCTAACTCAAGCTAGCTAAAGCTAAGACAAGCTAACTCAAGCTAACTCAAGCTAACTCAAGCTAACTCAAGCTAACTCAAGCTAACTCAAGCTAGTTCAAGCTAACTCAAGCTAACTCAAGCTAACTCAAGCTAGCTAAAGCTAACTCAAGCTAACTCAAGCTAACTCAAGCTAACCCGAGCTAACTCAAGCTAACTCAAGGTAGCTAAAGCTAGTTCAAGCTAGCTCAAGCTAGCTAAAGCTAAGACAAGCTAACTCAAGCTAACTCAAGCTAACTCAAGCTAACTCAAGCTAGTTCAAGCTAACTCAAGCTAGCTAAAGCTAACTCAAGCTAACTCAAGCTAACTCAAGCTAGCTCAAGCTAACTCAAGCTAGTTCAAGCTAACTCAAGCTAGCTAAAGCTAACTCAAGCTAACTCAAGCTAACTCAAGCTAGCTCAAGCTAACTCAAGCTAGTTCAAGCTAACTCAAGCTAGCTAAAGCTAACTCAAGCTAACTCAAGCTAACTCAAGCTAACTCAAGCTAGCTAAAGCTAACTCAAGCTAACTCAAGCTAACCCGAGCTAACTCAAGCTAGCTCAAGCTAACCCAAGCTAGCTAAAGCTAACTCAAGCTAACTCAAGCTAATTCAAGCTAACTCAAGCTAACTCAAGCTAACTCAAGCTAACTCAAGCTAGCTAAAGCTAACTCAAGCTAACTCAAGCTAACTCAAGCTAACCCGAGCTAACTCAAGCTAACTCAAGGTATCTAAAGCTAGTTCAAGCTAACTCAAGCTAGCTAAAGCTAAGACAAGCTAACTCAAGCTAACTCAAGCTAACTCAAGCTAACTCAAGCTAACTAAAGCTAGTTCAAGCTAACTCAAGCTAGCTAAAGCTAACTCAAGCTAACTCAAGCTAACTCAAGCTAGCTCAAGCTAACTCAAGCTAGTTCAAGCTAACTCAAGCTAGCTAAAGCTAACTCAAGCTAACTCAAGCTAACTCAAGCTAACTCAAGCTAGCTAAAGCTAACTCAAGCTAACTCAAGCTAACCCGAGCTAACTCAAGCTAGCTCAAGCTAACCCAAGCTAGCTAAAGCTAACTCAAGCTAACTCAAGCTAATTCAAGCTAACTCAAGCTAACTCAAGCTAACTCAAGCTAACTCAAGCTAGCTAAAGCTAACTCAAGCTAACTCAAGCTAACTCAAGCTAACCCGAGCTAACTCAAGCTAACTCAAGGTAGCTAAAGCTAGTTCAAGCTAACTCAAGCTAGCTAAAGCTAAGACAAGCTAACTCAAGCTAACTCAAGCTAACTCAAGCTAACTCAAGCTAACTCAAGCTAACTCAAGCTAGTTCAAGCTAACTCAAGCTAACTCAAGCTAACTCAAGCTAGCTAAAGCTAACTCAAGCTAACTCAAGCTAACTCAAGCTAACCCGAGCTAACTCAAGCTAACTCAAGGTAGCTAAAGCTAGTTCAAGCTAGCTCAAGCTAGCTAAAGCTAAGACAAGCTAACTCAAGCTAACTCAAGCTAACTCAAGCTAACTCAAGCTAGTTCAAGCTAACTCAAGCTAGCTAAAGCTAACTCAAGCTAACTCAAGCTAACTCAAGCTAGCTCAAGCTAACTCAAGCTAGTTCAAGCTAACTCAAGCTAGCTAAAGCTAACTCAAGCTAACTCAAGCTAACTCAAGCTAGCTCAAGCTAACTCAAGCTAACTCAAGCTAACTCAAGCTAACCCGAGCTAACTCAAGCTAACTCAAGGTAGCTAAAGCTAGTTCAAGCTAGCTCAAGCTAGCTAAAGCTAAGACAAGCTAACTCAAGCTAACTCAAGCTAACTCAAGCTAACTCAAGCTAGTTCAAGCTAACTCAAGCTAGCTAAAGCTAACTCAAGCTAACTCAAGCTAACTCAAGCTAGCTCAAGCTAACTCAAGCTAGTTCAAGCTAACTCAAGCTAGCTAAAGCTAACTCAAGCTAACTCAAGCTAACTCAAGCTAGCTCAAGCTAACTCAAGCTAGTTCAAGCTAACTCAAGCTAGCTAAAGCTAACTCAAGCTAACTCAAGCTAACTCAAGCTAACTCAAGCTAGCTAAAGCTAACTCAAGCTAACTCAAGCTAACCCGAGCTAACTCAAGCTAGCTCAAGCTAACCCAAGCTAGCTAAAGCTAACTCAAGCTAACTCAAGCTAATTCAAGCTAACTCAAGCTAACTCAAGCTAACTCAAGCTAACTCAAGCTAGCTAAAGCTAACTCAAGCTAACTCAAGCTAACTCAAGCTAACCCGAGCTAACTCAAGGTAACTCAAGGTAGCTAAAGCTAGTTCAAGCTAACTCAAGCTAGCTAAAGCTAAGACAAGCTAACTCAAGCTAACTCAAGCTAACTCAAGCTAACTCAAGCTAACTCAAGCTAGTTCAAGCTAACTCAAGCTAACTCAAGCTAACTCAAGCTAGCTAAAGCTAACTCAAGCTAACTCAAGCTAACTCAAGCTAACCCGAGCTAACTCAAGCTAACTCAAGGTAGCTAAAGCTAGTTCAAGCTAGCTCAAGCTAGCTAAAGCTAAGACAAGCTAACTCAAGCTAACTCAAGCTAACTCAAGCTAGTTCAAGCTAACTCAAGCTAGCTAAAGCTAACTCAAGCTAACTCAAGCTAACTCAAGCTAGCTCAAGCTAACTCAAGCTAGTTCAAGCTAACTCAAGCTAGCTAAAGCTAACTCAAGCTAACTCAAGCTAACTCAAGCTAACTCAAGCTAGCTAAAGCTAACTCAAGCTAACTCAAGCTAACCCGAGCTAACTCAAGCTAGCTCAAGCTAACCCAAGCTAGCTAAAGCTAACTCAAGCTAACTCAAGCTAACTCAAGCTAGTTCAAGCTAACTCAAGCTAACTCAAGCTAACTCAAGCTAGCTAAAGCTAACTCAAGCTAACTCAAGCTAACTCAAGCTAACCCGAGCTAACTCAAGCTAACTCAAGGTAGCTAAAGCTAGTTCAAGCTAGCTCAAGCTAGCTAAAGCTAAGACAAGCTAACTCAAGCTAACTCAAGCTAACTCAAGCTAGTTCAAGCTAACTCAAGCTAGCTAAAGCTAACTCAAGCTAACTCAAGCTAACTCAAGCTAGCTCAAGCTAACTCAAGCTAGTTCAAGCTAACTCAAGCTAGCTAAAGCTAACTCAAGCTAACTCAAGCTAACTCAAGCTAACTCAAGCTAGCTAAAGCTAACTCAAGCTAACTCAAGCTAACCCGAGCTAACTCAAGCTAGCTCAAGCTAACCCAAGCTAGCTAAAGCTAACTCAAGCTAACTCAAGCTAACTCAAGCTAACTCAAGCTAGCTAAAGCTAACTCAAGCTAACTCAAGCTAACTCAAGCTAACCCGAGCTAACTCAAGCTAACTCAAGGTAGCTAAAGCTAGTTCAAGCTAACTCAAGCTAGCTAAAGCTAAGACAAGCTAACTCAAGCTAACTCAAGCTAACTCAAGCTAACTCAAGCTAACTCAAGCTAACTCAAGCTAGTTCAAGCTAACTCAAGCTAACTCAAGCTAACTCAAGCTAGCTAAAGCTAACTCAAGCTAACTCAAGCTAACTCAAGCTAACCCGAGCTAACTCAAGCTAACTCAAGGTAGCTAAAGCTAGTTCAAGCTAACTCAAGCTAGCTAAAGCTAAGACAAGCTAACTCAAGCTAACTCAAGCTAACTCAAGCTAACTCAAGCTAACTAAAGCTAGTTCAAGCTAACTCAAGCTAGCTAAAGCTAACTCAAGCTAACTCAAGCTAACTCAAGCTAACTCAAGCTAGCTCAAGCTAACTCAAGCTAGTTCAAGCTAACTCAAGCTAGCTAAAGCTAACTCAAGCTAACTCAAGCTAACTCAAGCTAACTCAAGCTAGCTAAAGCTAACTCAAGCTAACTCAAGCTAACCCGAGCTAACTCAAGCTAGCTCAAGCTAACCCAAGCTAGCTAAAGCTAACTCAAGCTAACTCAAGCTAATTCAAGCTAACTCAAGCTAACTCAAGCTAACTCAAGCTAACTCAAGCTAACTCAAGCTAGTTCAAGCTAACTCAAGCTAGCTAAAGCTAACTCAAGCTAACTCAAGCTAACTCAAGCTAGCTCAAGCTAACTCAAGCTAGTTCAAGCTAACTCAAGCTAGCTAAAGCTAACTCAAGCTAACTCAAGCTAACTCAAGCTAACTCAAGCTAGCTAAAGCTAACTCAAGCTAACTCAAGCTAACCCGAGCTAACTCAAGCTAGCTCAAGCTAACCCAAGCTAGCTAAAGCTAACTCAAGCTAACTCAAGCTAACTCAAGCTAACTCAAGCTAGCTAAAGCTAACTCAAGCTAACTCAAGCTAACTCAAGCTAACCCGAGCTAACTCAAGCTAACTCAAGGTAGCTAAAGCTAGTTCAAGCTAACTCAAGCTAGCTAAAGCTAAGACAAGCTAACTCAAGCTAACTCAAGCTAACTCAAGCTAACTCAAGCTAACTCAAGCTAACTCAAGCTAGTTCAAGCTAACTCAAGCTAACTCAAGCTAACTCAAGCTAGCTAAAGCTAACTCAAGCTAACTCAAGCTAACTCAAGCTAACCCGAGCTAACTCAAGCTAACTCAAGGTAGCTAAAGCTAGTTCAAGCTAACTCAAGCTAGCTAAAGCTAAGACAAGCTAACTCAAGCTAACTCAAGCTAACTCAAGCTAACTCAAGCTAACTAAAG
This sequence comes from Convolutriloba macropyga, assembly GCF_964194025.1. Taxonomy (NCBI): domain Eukaryota; kingdom Metazoa; phylum Xenacoelomorpha; order Acoela; family Convolutidae; genus Convolutriloba; species Convolutriloba macropyga. The sequence goes on along the minus strand of NW_027450122.1, from coordinate 50,620 downwards.
CTAGTTCAAGCTAACTCAAGCTAGCTAAAGCTAACTCAAGCTAACTCAAGCTAACTCAAGCTAACTCAAGCTAGCTCAAGCTAACTCAAGCTAGTTCAAGCTAACTCAAGCTAGCTAAAGCTAACTCAAGCTAACTCAAGCTAACTCAAGCTAACTCAAGCTAGCTAAAGCTAACTCAAGCTAACTCAAGCTAACCCGAGCTAACTCAAGCTAGCTCAAGCTAACCCAAGCTAGCTAAAGCTAACTCAAGCTAACTCAAGCTAATTCAAGCTAACTCAAGCTAACTCAAGCTAACTCAAGCTAACTCAAGCTAGCTAAAGCTAACTCAAGCTAACTCAAGCTAACTCAAGCTAACCCGAGCTAACTCAAGCTAACTCAAGGTAGCTAAAGCTAGTTCAAGCTAACTCAAGCTAGCTAAAGCTAAGACAAGCTAACTCAAGCTAACTCAAGCTAACTCAAGCTAACTCAAGCTAACTCAAGCTAGTTCAAGCTAACTTAATGAAGTTAACCCAAGCTAACTTGGGTTAATGAAGTCAAACTCAAGCTAACCCGAGCTAACTCAAGCTAACTCAAGCTAATTCAAGCTAACTCAAGCTAACTCAAGCTAATTCAAGCTAACTCAAGCTAATTCAAGCTAACTCAAGCTAGCTCAAGCTAACTCAAGCTAACCCAAGCTAACTTAAGCTAGCTTAAGCTAATTAAAGCTAATTAAAGCTAACTCAAGCTAACCCAAGCTAACTTAAGCTAGCTCTAGCTGGCTGCCACTGTTAGGCCATTTGGGAGCGCTTTTCTCGCACTCTGATTGGCTGCCACTGTTAGGCCATTTGGGAGCGCTTTTCTCGCACTCTGATTGGCTGCCACTGTTAGGCCATTTGGGAGCGCTTTTCTCGCACTCTGATTGGCTGCCACTGTTAGGCCATTTGGGAGCGCTTTTCTCGCACTCTGATTGGCTGCCACTGTTAGGCCATTTGGGAGCGCTTTTCTCGCACTCTGATTGGCTGCCACTGTTAGGCCATTTGGGAGCGCTTTTCTCGCACTCTGATTGGCTGCCACTGTTAGGCCATTTGGGAGCGCTTTTCTCGCACTCTGATTGGCTGCCACTGTTAGGCCATTTGGGAGCGCTTTTCTCGCACTCTGATTGGCTGCCACTGTTAGGCCATTTGGGAGCGCTTTTCTCGCACTCTGATTGGCTGCCACTGTTAGGCCATTTGGGAGCGCTTTTCTCGCACTCTGATTGGCTGCCACTGTTAGGCCATTTGGGAGCGCTTTTCTCGCACTCTGATTGGCTGCCACTGTTAGGCCATTTGGGAGCGCTTTTCTCGCACTCTGATTGGCTGCCACTGTTAGGCCATTTGGGAGCGCTTTTCTCGCACTCTGATTGGCTGCCACTGTTAGGCCATTTGGGAGCGCTTTTCTCGCACTCTGATTGGCTGCCACTGTTAGGCCATTTGGGAGCGCTTTTCTCGCACTCTGATTGGCTGCCACTGTTAGGCCATTTGGGAGCGCTTTTCTCGCACTCTGATTGGCTGCCACTGTTAGGCCATTTGGGAGCGCTTTTCTCGCACTCTGATTGGCTGCCAGTGTTAGGCCATTTGGGAGCGCTTTTCTCGCACTCTGATTGGCTGCCAGTGTTAGGCCATTTGGGAGCGCTTTTCTCGCACTCTGATTGGCTGCCAGTGTTAGGCCATTTGGGAGCGCATAGATGACGAGGCAACACTTTCAGACAGCAAAGCGATGCTTCAGCTTACTTCAGCTAATTTAGAACACAACCGAACATTTGTAGCAAGACACCGCACAACCTTGGCTGCTTGGTTGCCTGAGCACAAGTTCAAGTTCTTTCCCAGTGCCGTAACACGACACTGGAATTTTCACCAAATGTCAACCACCGTTTGCCGTACACTCCGAATTATGTTACGGTGCTTATTGGCTAGAGAAGAACTCAAAAGTATGAGTTGATTGCAAGGCAGTAGACATGGTTTCGCACAGCATAGATCAACATAGAATAAAACTCTCTGCAGAATTTTGATCTTCCTTCTTCCTAACTCAAATGAGTAGCGAGGTCCATATCATGCACCACCGAGAGACTATCTTCTAGTCTATCTATACCACCAGCCCGAAGGCTAGCAATATTTATATCATGCACCACCGAGAGACTATCTTCTAGTCTATCTATATCACCAGCCCGAAGGCTAGCAATATTTACATCATGCACCACCGAGAGACTATCTTCTAGTCTATCTATATCACCAGCCCGAAGGCTAGCAATATTTATATCATGCACCACCGAGAGACTATCTTCTAGTCTATCTATATCACCAGCCCGAAGGCTAGCAATATTTATATCATGCACCACCGAGAGACTATCTTCTAGTCTATCTATATCACCAACCCGAAGGCTAGCAATATTTATATCATGCACCACCGAGAGACTATCTTCTAGTCTATCTATATCACCAGCCCGAAGGCTAGCAATATTTATATCATGCACCACCGAGAGACTATCTTCTAGTCTATCTATATCACCAACCCGAAGGCTAGCAATATTTATATCATGCACCACCGAGAGACTATCTTCTAGTCTATCTATATCACCAACCCGAAGGCTAGCAATATCTATATCATGCACCACCGTTTAGCATCTCCAACCCAGAGGGCGGAGACACTAGGGGATTTGGGTAAGGACACCCAACCCCCACCTGCGGACAATGCCTCAGCACCTCGTAGCGTAAGCCACTCGGTTACTTACAGCATGCCCAGGCATACCCATCATCTATGGGGGGTCGACTTACTATCTGACACCATTTGCCGTACGCTCCGAAGTATGTTACGGTGCTTGTTGGCTAGTGAAGAACTCAAAAGTATGAGTTGATTGCAAGGTGCAGATAGAGTCATAATCTATGCTCACACAGTATGGGTCCTGACTTAGAGGCGTTCAGTCATAATCCAACAAGCGTAGCTTCACACCCGACTTTTCAGTCAGACGTTGACACCAGAGGCTTGAACACACGGTTCCTCTCGTACTAAGTGTGATTACTGTAGCATAGATCAAATATAGAAGTCATAGACCTCTATTTAGTTTCAACATGTCCTGTCGACATGGTTACTAGTAACAACATCGTACTCAACACAAAAATTCTTCAACTTCACAACTTTCACATGCTGATGTTTCTGCTTTCGCGTACTAGAAACAGCATAATACTTATTGCTTTGTCAAGAAGTGTGTGTGTCTTTCCCATGCGAAAGTTTCACCGGTCAGCAATAATTGCCGTGTCCAATTAAGGTTACTCATAGCTGTATAATACTAGGGAAAATGATTGAGGATTTAATATCAGATTTTCACATGTTGATGTTTCGGCTTTCGCCTACTAGAAACAACATAATACTAGTCTGCTAATAAATCTCGCTCAAATTGCCTTTTCACATACAGAAGTTTCACCTCTTCTTGGTCACTGTACAGATGATGCTGTCTGTTCTTTATTTGGTTCTGCTTATTATAAGGAGGGGCATCACTCCTTCCTCCTTGGTTTGCATGCATTAAGCCTGCTTTGTGAAAAGCGTATCTTTCTAGCTTTTCTTCGCCTTACTCGAGTAGGACGATACAATCCAGACATTAGTCAGTCTTGGTGTAAAGTCACTGAGTATTATTCGGTTCTGCTTTATTCAGCAATATGCTGTATAATTGTTGTAATTTGCGAACATATTTGTTCTCAGTTCCGAACTACTAGCGACGACAGATTACCAGCGGTCATGAGCCATCAAGGTAGTTCTTTGGTGCATCAAGTAGAGAGGTGCCATCAAACAACACTTCCCTAATAATGCTACACACATAGAATTTGCTACAGTGCAGCTTTTTACTTTGCAAAATTTGCGCACAAATTTTGCATAGAATAAATGTTTTATCAAGATTTTTAGATCCCCTCCCTTGAGAGAACGTTACTCCTTTAAGTGAACACCCCGCGGCGTCCTGTTGTTATTGCTTATAACCATTTCGCAAGCCGGAGGCATAATGCACTACGCAAGCCGCTACTTTGGCACAGAGGCACCTAGTTTTACACCCGGGACTTCAGGTGGCCCAGTTTTACACCCAGTACAGCGGTGCCAGTTGGTAACCCGGTGGATCCTCGGAGACCAGACATGATCATAGATCAAACCCGATGTATGCTACTCCTGAACGTATAGTATCTCCACTGTGCAATGAAATTATCGTTCGTTTCGGGCCTTCCTATACGTTCAGCAGACAATCGCTAGGAATTCACCTCGTGACCCGTGGTGACCACACTGGATTTCAAGTTTATTGATTTGGACAGACCTGTCATTTATTTTGCTTTTCAGCTTCAGTTCTGCTCGATCTAGCTTGCCTAAGGCTTGATCTCGCTTTGCTCACCCCTGTAGGAGCCTCTACTAGTACCACTCGGAGTAATGGGGAATCCACCAGACCTAATCGATGAATGCCATCAAACAACAAACATCATACCCGGCTTCATCAGGCATATTTTATTACTTCCGAGAGGTACTTTAGTATCAGATCTTTCTCCATGCCTCTTATGAGGACCCGTCAGACCTTTCGGTTTATCGTTTAGCTTCAGTCCTGCTCGATCTAGCTTTCCCAAGGCTCGATCTAGCTCTATTCGCCCCACTAGAGGGCTCTCTAAGACCCCTCGGTCTTAGTGTTAGCTCCGGTACTGCTCGGTCGTGCTTGCTGAAGGCCCGACCCAGCTTTAGTTAGATTCTCGTACTTTCTCTTGGCCTCTCTAGGAGGACCAGACAGACCTCTCGGTCTATCGTTTAGCTTCAGTCCTGCTCGATCTAGCTTGCCCAAGGCTTGATCAAGCTCTATTCGCCCCGCTAGAGGGCTCTCTAAGACCCCTCGGTCTTAGTGTTATCTTCTGTAATGCCTAACCAAGCTTACTACAGGCCTTGGTCAGGTCTTTATCGGTCACCGATTAGTAACAGACCAATCATAGGGCCTTCCACCCTATCCGGGTTGAGGTCTTTAGTCCAGCCATATTTTGACAAGACACCTCTCCCTAATAATGCCCCACACATAGAATTACTGTCCATGCAGTATTTAACTTGTGTTTTTTTCTAAAATTTGATTTTCACTTTTTGGAGGTTCATTTGCTCCTCTGACACTCTTTCAGCTTCAATCTTACTCGATCTAGCTTTCCCAAGGCTCGATCTAGCTCTATTCGCCCCACTAGAGGGCTCTCTAAGACACTTCGGTCTTAGTGTTAGCTCCGGTCTTGCTCAATCGTGCTTGCTGAAGGCGCGATCAAGCTTTAGTTAGCTTCTCGTACTTCCTCTTGGCCTCTCTAGGAGGACCAGACAGACCTCTCGGTCTATCGTTTAGCTTCAGTCCTGCTCGATCTAGCTTTCCCAAGGCTCGATCTAGCTCTATTCGCCCTGCTAGAGGGCTCTCTAAGACCCCTCGGTCTTAGTGTTAGCTCCGGTACAGCTCGGTCGTGCTTGCTGAAGGCCCGATCAAGCTTTAGTTAGATTCTCGTACTTTCTCTTGGCCTCTCTAGGAGGACCAGACAGACCTCTCGGTCTATCGTTTAGCTTCAGTCCTGCTTGATCTAGCTTTCCCAAGTCTCGATCTAGCTCTATTCGCCCTGCTAGAGGGCTCTCTAAGACCCCTCGGTCTTAGTGTTAGCTCCGGTACAGCTCGGTCGTGCTTGCTGAAGGCCCGATCAAGCTTTAGTTAGCTTCTCGTACTTTCTCTTGGCCTCTCTAGGAGGACCAGACAGACCTCTCGGTCTATCGTTTAGCTTCAGTCCTGCTCGATCTAGCTTTCCCAAGGCTCGATCTAGATCTATTCGCCCTGCTAGAGGGCTCTCTAAGACCCCTCGGTCTTAGTGTTAGCTCCGGTACAGCTCGGTCGTGCTTGCTGAAGGCCTGATCAAGCTTTAGTTAGCTTCTCGTACTTTCTCTTGGCCTCTCTAGGAGGACCAGACAGACCTTTCGGTCTCTTGCTTAGCTTCAGTCCTGCTCGATCTAGCTTTCCCAAGGCTCGATCTAGCTCTATTCGCCCCGCTAGAGGGCTCTCTAAGACCCCTCGGTCTTAGTGTTAACTCCTGTAATGCCTAACCAAGCTTACTACAGGCCTTGGTCAGGTCTTTATCGGTCACCGATTAGTAACAGACCGATCATGGGGCCTTCCACCCTATCCGGGTTGAGGTCTTTAGTCCAGCCATATTTTGACAAGACACCTCCCCCTAATAATGCCCCACACATAGAAATACTGTCCATGCAGTATTTAACTTGTGTTTTTTCTAAAATTTGATTTTCACTTTTTGGAGGTTCATTTGCTCCTCTGACACTCTTTCAGCTTCAATCTTACTCGATCTAGCTTTCCCAAGGCTCGATCTAGCTCTATTCGCCCCACCAGAGGGCTCTCTAAGACACTTCGGTCTTAGTGTTAGCTCCGGTCTTGCTCAATCGTGCTTGCTGAAGGCGCGATCAAGCTTTAGTTAGCTTCTCGTACTTTCTCTTGGCCTCTCTAGGAGGACCAGACAGACCTCTCGGTCTATCGTTTAGCTTCAGTCCTGCTCGATCTAGCTTTCCCAAGGCTCGATCTAGCTCTATTCGCCCCGCTAGAGGGCTCTCTAAGACCCCTCGGTCTTAGTGTTAGCTCCGGTACAGCTCGGTCGTGCTTGCTGAAGGCCCGATCAAGCTTTAGTTGGCTTCTCGTACTTTCTCTTGGCCTCTCTAGGAGGACCAGACAGACCTCTCGGTCTCTTGCTTAGCTTCAGTCCTGCTCGATCTAGCTTGCCCAAGGCTTGATCAAGCTCTATTCGCCCAGCTAGAGGGCTCTCTAAGACCCCTCGGTCTTAGTGTTAGCTCCGGTACAGCTCGGTCGTGCTTGCTGAAGGCCCGATCAAGCTTTAGTTAGCTTCTCGTTTTTTCTCTTGGCCTCTCTAGGAGGACCAGACAGACCTCTCGGTCTATCGTTTAGCTTCAGTCCTGCTCGATCTAGCTTTCCCAAGGCTCGATCTAGCTCTATTCGCCCCGCTAGAGGGCTCTCTAAGACCCCTCGGTCTTAGTGTTAGCTCCGGTACAGCTCGGTCGTGCTTGCTGAAGGCCCGATCAAGCTTTAGTTGGCTTCTCGTACTTTCTCTTGGCCTCTCTAGGAGGACCAGACAGACCTCTCGGTCTATCCTTTAGCTTCAGTCCTGCTCGATCTAGCTTTCCCAAGGCTCGATCTAGCTCTATTCGCCCCGCTAGAGGGCTCTCTAAGACCCCTCGGTCTTAGTGTTATCTCCTGTAATGCCTAACCAAGCTTACTACAGGCCTTGGTCAGGTCTTTATCGGTCACCGATTAGTAACAGACCGATCATAGGGCCTTCCACCCTATCTGGGTTGAGGTCTTTAGTCCAGCCATATTTTGACAAGACACCTCCCCCTAATAATGCCCCACACATAGAATTACTGTTTATGCAGCTTTTCACTTGTGAAATTTTTAATTTTCGCAATTATTATAGAATAAGTGTTTGCGCAGCTTTTCATAGGTCGAGCTCTAGCTAGCTAGCTCAAGCTAGCTAGCTAGCTCAAGCTCAAGCTATCTAGCTCAAGCTCAAGCCAGCTAGCTCAAGCTCAAGCTAGCTAGCTAGCTCAAGCTCAAGCTAGCTAGCTAGCTCAAGCTCAAGCTAGCTAGCTCAAGCTCAAGCTAGCTAGCTCAAGCTCAAGCTAGCTAGCTAGCTCAAGCTCAAGCTCAAGCTAGCTAGCTCAAGCTCAAGCTCAAGCTAGCTAGCTAGCTCAAGCTCAAGCTAGCTAGCTAGCTCAAGCTCAAGCTAGCTAGCTAGCTCAAGCTCAAGCTAGCTAGCTCAAGCTCAAGCTCAAGCTCAAGCTAGCTAGCTAGCTCAAGCTAGCTAGCTAGCTCAAGCTCAAGCTAGCTAGCTAGCTCAAGTTCAAGCTAGCTAGCTAGCTCAAGCTCAAGCTAGCTAGCTAGCTCAAGCTCAAGCTAGCTAGCTCAAGCTCAAGCTAGCTAGCTCAAGCTCAAGCTAGCTAGCTAGCTCAAGCTCAAGCTCAAGCTAGCTAGCTCAAGCTCAAGCTCAAGCTAGCTAGCTAGCTCAAGCTCAAGCTAGCTAGCTAGCTCAAGCTCAAGCTCAAGCTAGCTAGCTAGCTCAAGTTCAAGCTAGCTAGCTAGCTCAAGCTCAAGCTAGCTAGCTCAAGCTCAAGCTAGCTAGCTCAAGCTCAAGCCAGCTAGCTCAAGCTCAAGCTCAAGCTAGCTAGCTAGCTCAAGCACAAGCTAGCTAGCTAGCTCAATCTCAAGCTAGCTAGCTCAAGCTCAAGCTAGCTAGCTCAAGCTCAAGCTAGCTAGCTAGCTCAAGCTCAAGCTCAAGCTAGCTAGCTCAAGCTCAAGCTCAAGCTAGCTAGCTAGCTCAAGCTCAAGCTAGCTAGCTAGCTCAAGCTCAAGCTCAAGCTAGCTAGCTCAAGCTCAAGCTCAAGCTAGCTAGCTAGCTCAAGCTCAAGCTGGCTAGCTAGCTCAAGCTCAAGCTAGCTAGCTAGCTCAAGCTCAAGCTAGCTAGCTCAAGCTCAAGCTCAAGCTCAAGCTCAAGCTAGCTAGCTAGCTCAAGCTAGCTAGCTAGCTCAAGCTCAAGCTAGCTAGCTAGCTCAAGTTCAAGCTAGCTAGCTAGCTCAAGCTCAAGCTAGCTAGCTAGCTCAAGCTCAAGCTAGCTAGCTCAAGCTCAAGCTAGCTAGCTCAAGCTCAAGCTAGCTAGCTAGCTCAAGCTCAAGCTCAAGCTAGCTAGCTCAAGCTCAAGCTCAAGCTAGCTAGCTAGCTCAAGCTCAAGCTAGCTAGCTAGCTCAAGCTCAAGCTAGCTAGCTAGCTCAAGTTCAAGCTAGCTAGCTAGCTCAAGCTCAAGCTAGCTAGCTCAAGCTCAAGCTAGCTAGCTCAAACTCAAGCTAGCTAGCTAGCTCAAGTTCAAGCTAGCTAGCTAGCTCAAGCTCAAGCTAGCTAGCTAGCTCAAGCTCAAGCTAGCTAGCTCAAGCTCAAGCTAGCTAGCTCAAGCTCCAGCTAGCTAGCTAGCTCAAGCTCAAGCTCAAGCTAGCTAGCTCAAGCTCAAGCTCAAGCTAGCTAGCTAGCTCAAGCTCAAGCTAGCTAGCTAGCTCAAGCTCAAGCTAGCTAGCTAGCTCAAGTTCAAGCTAGCTAGCTAGCTCAAGCTCAAGCTAGCTAGCTCAAGCTCAAGCTAGCTAGCTCAAGCTCAAGCCAGCTAGCTCAAGCTCAAGCTCAAGCTAGCTAGCTAGCTCAAGCACAAGCTTGCTAGCTAGCTCAAGCTCAAGCTAGCTAGCTCAAGCTCAAGCTAGCTAGCTCAAGCTCAAGCTAGCTAGCTCAAGCTCAAGCTCAAGCTAGCTAGCTAGCTCAAGCACAAGCTTGCTAGCTAGCTCAAGCTCAAGCTAGCTAGCTCAAGCTCAAGCTAGCTAGCTCAAGCTCAAGCTAGCTAGCTAGCTCAAGCTCAAGCTCAAGCTAGCTAGCTCAAGCTCAAGCTCAAGCTAGCTAGCTAGCTCAAGCTCAAGCTAGCTAGCTAGCTCAAGCTCAAGCTAGCTAGCTAGCTCAAGCTCAAGCTAGCTAGCTCAAGCTCAAGCTCAAGCTAGCTAGCTAGCTCAAGCTAGCTAGCTAGCTCAAGCTCAAGCTAGCTAGCTAGCTCAAGTTCAAGCTAGCTAGCTAGCTCAAGCTCAAGCTAGCTAGCTAGCTCAAGCTCAAGCTAGCTAGCTCAAGCTCAAGCTAGCTAGCTCAAGCTCAAGCTAGCTAGCTAGCTCAAGCTCAAGCTCAAGCTAGCTAGCTCAAGCTCAAGCTCAAGCTAGCTAGCTAGCTCAAGCTCAAGCTAGCTAGCTAGCTCAAGCTCAAGCTAGCTAGCTAGCTCAAGTTCAAGCTAGCTAGCTAGCTCAAGCTCAAGCTAGCTAGCTCAAGCTCAAGCTAGCTAGCTCAAGCTCAAGCCAGCTAGCTCAAGCTCAAGCTCAAGCTAGCTAGCTAGCTCAAGCACAAGCTAGCTAGCTAGCTCAAGCTCAAGCTAGCTAGCTCAAGCTCAAGCTAGCTAGCTCAAGCTCAAGCTAGCTAGCTAGCTCAAGCTCAAGCTCAAGCTAGCTAGCTCAAGCTCAAGCTCAAGCTAGCTAGCTAGCTCAAGCTCAAGCTAGCTAGCTAGCTCAAGCTCAAGCTCAAGCTAGCTAGCTCAAGCTCAAGCTCAAGCTAGCTAGCTAGCTCAAGCTCAAGCTAGCTAGCTAGCTCAAGCTCAAGCTAGCTAGCTAGCTCAAGCTCAAGCTAGCAAGCTCAAGCTCAAGCTCAAGCTCAAGCTAGCTAGCTAGCTCAAGCTAGCTAGCTAGCTCAAGCTCAAGCTAGCTAGCTAGCTCAAGTTCAAGCTAGCTAGCTAGCTCAAGCTCAAGCTAGCTAGCTAGCTCAAGCTCAAGCTAGCTAGCTCAAGCTCAAGCTAGCTAGCTCAAGCTCAAGCTAGCTAGCTAGCTCAAGCTCAAGCTCAAGCTAGCTAGCTCAAGCTCAAGCTCAAGCTAGCTAGCTAGCTCAAGCTCAAGCTAGCTAGCTAGCTCAAGCTCAAGCTAGCTAGCTAGCTCAAGTTCAAGCTAGCTAGCTAGCTCAAGCTCAAGCTAGCTAGCTCAAGCTCAAGCTAGCTAGCTCAAACTCAAGCTAGCTAGCTAGCTCAAGTTCAAGCTAGCTAGCTAGCTCAAGCTCAAGCTAGCTAGCTAGCTCAAGCTCAAGCTATCTAGCTCAAGCTCAAGCTAGCTAGCTCAAGCTCAAGCTAGCTAGCTAGCTCAAGCTCAAGCTCAAGCTAGCTAGCTCAAGCTCAAGCTCAAGCTAGCTAGCTAGCTCAAGCTCAAGCTAGCTAGCTAGCTCAAGCTCAAGCTAGCTAGCTAGCTCAAGTTCAAGCTAGCTAGCTAGCTCAAGCTCAAGCTAGCTAGCTCAAGCTCAAGCTAGCTAGCTCAAGCTCAAGCCAGCTAGCTCAAGCTCAAGCTCAAGCTAGCTAGCTAGCTCAAGCACAAGCTTGCTAGCTAGCTCAAGCTCAAGCTAGCTAGCTCAAGCTCAAGCTAGCTAGCTCAAGCTCAAGCTAGCTAGCTCAAGCTCAAGCTCAAGCTAGCTAGCTAGCTCAAGCACAAGCTTGCTAGCTAGCTCAAGCTCAAGCTAGCTAGCTCAAGCTCAAGCTAGCTAGCTCAAGCTCAAGCTAGCTAGCTAGCTCAAGCTCAAGCTCAAGCTAGCTAGCTCAAGCTCAAGCTCAAGCTAGCTAGCTAGCTCAAGCTCAAGCTAGCTAGCTAGCTCAAGCTCAAGCTAGCTAGCTAGCTCAAGCTCAAGCTAGCTAGCTCAAGCTCAAGCTCAAGCTAGCTAGCTAGCTCAAGCTAGCTAGCTAGCTCAAGCTCAAGCTAGCTAGCTAGCTCAAGTTCAAGCTAGCTAGCTAGCTCAAGCTCAAGCTAGCTAGCTAGCTCAAGCTCAAGCTATCTAGCTCAAGCTCAAGCTAGCTAGCTCAAGCTCAAGCTAGCTAGCTAGCTCAAGCTCAAGCTCAAGCTAGCTAGCTCAAGCTCAAGCTCAAGCTAGCTAGCTAGCTCAAGCTCAAGCTAGCTAGCTAGCTCAAGCTCAAGCTAGCTAGCTAGCTCAAGTTCAAGCTAGCTAGCTAGCTCAAGCTCAAGCTAGCTAGCTCAAGCTCAAGCTAGCTAGCTCAAGCTCAAGCCAGCTAGCTCAAGCTCAAGCTCAAGCTAGCTAGCTAGCTCAAGCTCAAGCTCAAGCTCAAGCTAGCTAGCTAGCTCAAGTTCAAGCTAGCTAGCTAGCTCAAGCTCAAGCTAGCTAGCTCAAGCTCAAGCTAGCTAGCTCAAGCTCAAGCCAGCTAGCTCAAGCTCAAGCTCAAGCTAGCTAGCTAGCTCAAGCTCAAGCTAGCTAGCTCAAGCTCAAGCTAGCTAGCTAGCTAGCTCAAGCTCAAGCTCAAGCTAGCTAGCTCAAGCTCAAGCTCAAGCTAGCTAGCTCAAGCTCAAGCTCAAGCTAGCTAGCTCAAGCTCAAGCTCAAGCTAGCTAGCTCAAGCCCAAGCTCAAGCTAGCTAGCTAGCTCAAGCTCAAGCTAGCTAGCTCAAGCTCAAGCTCAAGCTCAAGCTAGCTAGCTAGCTAGCTCAAGCTCAAGCTCAAGCTAGCTAGCTAGCTCAAGCTCAAGCTAGCTAGCTCAAGCTCAAGCTAGCTAGCTAGCTCAAGTTCAAGCTAGCTAGCTAGCTCAAGCTCAAGCTAGCTAGCTAGCTCAAGCTCAAGCTAGCTAGCTCAAGCTCAAGCTAGCTAGCTCAAGCTCAAGCTAGCTAGCTAGCTCAAGCTCAAGCTCAAGCTAGCTAGCTCAAGCTCAAGCTCAAGCTAGCTAGCTAGCTCAAGCTCAAGCTAGCTAGCTAGCTCAAGCTCAAGCTAGCTAGCTAGCTCAAGTTCAAGCTAGCTAGCTAGCTCAAGCTCAAGCTAGCTAGCTCAAGCTCAAGCTAGCTAGCTCAAACTCAAGCTAGCTAGCTAGCTCAAGTTCAAGCTAGCTAGCTAGCTCAAGCTCAAGCTAGCTAGCTAGCTCAAGCTCAAGCTAGCTAGCTCAAGCTCAAGCTAGCTAGCTCAAGCTCAAGCTAGCTAGCTAACTCAAGCTCAAGCTCAAGCTAGCTAGCTCAAGCTCAAGCTCAAGCTAGCTAGCTAGCTCAAGCTCAAGCTAGCTAGCTAGCTCAAGCTCAAGCTAGCTAGCTAGCTCAAGTTCAAGCTAGCTAGCTAGGTCAAGCTCAAGCTAGCTAGCTCAAGCTCAAGCTAGCTAGCTCAAGCTCAAGCCAGCTAGCTCAAGCTCAAGCTCAAGCTAGCTAGCTAGCTCAAGCACAAGCTTGCTAGCTAGCTCAAGCTCAAGCTAGCTAGCTCAAGCTCAAGCTAGCTAGCTCAAGCTCAAGCTAGCTAGCTCAAGCTCAAGCTCAAGCTAGCTAGCTAGCTCAAGCACAAGCTTGCTAGCTAGCTCAAGCTCAAGCTAGCTAGCTCAAGCTCAAGCTAGCTAGCTCAAGCTCAAGCTAGCTAGCTAGCTCAAGCTCAAGCTCAAGCTAGCTAGCTCAAGCTCAAGCTCAAGCTAGCTAGCTAGCTCAAGCTCAAGCTAGCTAGCTAGCTCAAGCTCAAGCTAGCTAGCTAGCTCAAGCTCAAGCTAGCTAGCTCAAGCTCAAGCTCAAGCTAGCTAGCTAGCTCAAGCTAGCTAGCTAGCTCAAGCTCAAGCTAGCTAGCTAGCTCAAGTTCAAGCTAGCTAGCTAGCTCAAGCTCAAGCTAGCTAGCTAGCTCAAGCTCAAGCTAGCTAGCTCAAGCTCAAGCTAGCTAGCTCAAGCTCAAGCTAGCTAGCTAGCTCAAGCTCAAGCTCAAGCTAGCTAGCTCAAGCTCAAGCTCAAGCTAGCTAGCTAGCTCAAGCTCAAGCTAGCTAGCTAGCTCAAGCTCAAGCTAGCTAGCTAGCTCAAGTTCAAGCTAGCTAGCTAGCTCAAGCTCAAGCTAGCTAGCTCAAGCTCAAGCTAGCTAGCTCAAGCTCAAGCCAGCTAGCTCAAGCTCAAGCTCAAGCTAGCTAGCTAGCTCAAGCTCAAGCTCAAGCTAGCTAGCTAGCTCAAGTTCAAGCTAGCTAGCTAGCTCAAGCTCAAGCTAGCTAGCTCAAGCTCAAGCTAGCTAGCTCAAGCTCAAGCCAGCTAGCTCAAGCTCAATCTCAAGCTAGCTAGCTAGCTCAAGCTCAAGCTAGCTAGCTCAAGCTCAAGCTAGCTAGCTAGCTAGCTCAAGCTCAAGCTCAAGCTAGCTAGCTCAAGCTCAAGCTCAAGCTAGCTAGCTCAAGCTCAAGCTCAAGCTAGCTAGCTCAAGCTCAAGCTCAAGCTAGCTAGCTCAAGCTCAAGCTCAAGCTAGCTAGCTAGCTCAAGCTCAAGCTAGCTAGCTCAAGCTCAAGCTCAAGCTCAAGCTAGCTAGCTAGCTAGCTCAAGCTCAAGCTCAAGCTAGCTAGCTAGCTCAAGCTCAAGCTAGCTAGCTCAAGCTCAAGCCAGCTAGCTCAAGCTCAAGCTCAAGCTAGCTAGCTAGCTCAAGCTCAAGCTAGCTAGCTCAAGCTCAAGCCAGCTAGCTCAAGCTCAAGCTCAAGCTCAAGCTAGCTAGCTAGCTCAAGCTCAAGCTAGATAGCTAGCTCAAGCTAGCTAGCTAGCTCAAGCTCAAGCTCAAGCTAGCTAGCTAGCTAGCTCAAGCTCAAGCTAGCTAGCTCAAGCTCAAGCCAGCTAGCTCAAGCTCAAGCTCAAGCTAGCTAGCTAGCTCAAGCTCAAGCTAGCTAGCTCAAGCTCAAGCTCAAGCGAGCTAGCTAGCTCAAGCTCAAGCTAGCTAGCTAGCTCAAGCTCAAGCTAGCTAACTCAAGCTAACTCAGCTAGCTCAAGCTAACTCAAGCTAGCTAAAGCTAACTCAAGCTAACTCAAGCTAACTCAAGCTAACTCAAGCTAGCTAAAGCTAACTCAAGCTAACTCAAGCTAACCCGAGCTAACTCAAGCTAGCTCAAGCTAACCCAAGCTAGCTAAAGCTAACTCAAGCTAACTCAAGCTAATTCAAGCTAACTCAAGCTAACTCAAGCTAACTCAAGCTAACTCAAGCTAGCTAAAGCTAACTCAAGCTAACTCAAGCTAACTCAAGCTAACCCGAGCTAACTCAAGCTAACTGAAGGTAGCTAAAGCTAGTTCAAGCTAACTCAAGCTAGCTAAAGCTAAGACAAGCTAACTCAAGCTAACTCAAGCTAACTCAAGCTAACTCAAGCTAACTCAAGCTAGTTCAAGCTAACTCAAGCTAACTCAAGCTAACTCAAGCTAGCTAAAGCTAACTCAAGCTAACTCAAGCTAACTCAAGCTAACCCGAGCTAACTCAAGCTAACTCAAGGTAGCTAAAGCTAGTTCAAGCTAACTCAAGCTAGCTAAAGCTAAGACAAGCTAACTCAAGCTAACTCAAGCTAACTCAAGCTAACTCAAGCTAACTCAAGCTAGTTCAAGCTAACTCAAGCTAGCTAAAGCTAACTCAAGCTAACTCAAGCTAACTCAAGCTAGCTCAAGCTAACTCAAGCTAGTTCAAGCTAACTCAAGCTAGCTAAAGCTAACTCAAGCTAACTCAAGCTAACTCAAGCTAACTCAAGCTAGCTAAAGCTAACTCAAGCTAACTCAAGCTAACCCGAGCTAACTCAAGCTAGCTCAAGCTAACCCAAGCTAGCTAAAGCTAACTCAAGCTAACTCAAGCTAATTCAAGCTAACTCAAGCTAACTCAAGCTAACTCAAGCTAACTCAAGCTAGCTAAAGCTAACTCAAGCTAACTCAAGCTAACTCAAGCTAACCCGAGCTAACTCAAGCTAACTCAAGGTAGCTAAAGCTAGTTCAAGCTAACTCAAGCTAGCTAAAGCTAAGACAAGCTAACTCAAGCTAACTCAAGCTAACTCAAGCTAACTCAAGCTAACTCAAGCTAACTCAAGCTAGTTCAAGCTAACTCAAGCTAACTCAAGCTAACTCAAGCTAGCTAAAGCTAACTCAAGCTAACTCAAGCTAACTCAAGCTAACCCGAGCTAACTCAAGCTAACTCAAGGTAGCTAAAGCTAGTTCAAGCTAACTCAAGCTAGCTAAAGCTAAGACAAGCTAACTCAAGCTAACTCAAGCTAACTCAAGCTAACTCAAGCTAACTAAAGCTAGTTCAAGCTAACTCAAGCTAGCTAAAGCTAACTCAAGCTAACTCAAGCTAACTCAAGCTAGCTCAAGCTAACTCAAGCTAGTTCAAGCTAACTCAAGCTAGCTAAAGCTAACTCAAGCTAACTCAAGCTAACTCAAGCTAACTCAAGCTAGCTAAAGCTAACTCAAGCTAACTCAAGCTAACCCGAGCTAATTCAAGCTAGCTCAAGCTAACCCAAGCTAGCTAAAGCTAACTCAAGCTAACTCAAGCTAATTCAAGCTAACTCAAGCTAACTCAAGCTAACTCAAGCTAACTCAAGCTAGCTAAAGCTAACTCAAGCTAACTCAAGCTAACTCAAGCTAACCCGAGCTAACTCAAGCTAACTCAAGGTAGCTAAAGCTAGTTCAAGCTAACTCAAGCTAGCTAAAGCTAAGACAAGCTAACTCAAGCTAGTTCAA
Source organism: Convolutriloba macropyga (assembly GCF_964194025.1). Taxonomy (NCBI): domain Eukaryota; kingdom Metazoa; phylum Xenacoelomorpha; order Acoela; family Convolutidae; genus Convolutriloba; species Convolutriloba macropyga. Next base: position 34,540 of record NW_027450122.1, on the reverse strand, counting down.
GCTAACTCAAGCTAACTCAAGCTAACTCAAGCTAGCTAAAGCTAACTCAAGCTAACTCAAGCTAGTTCAAGCTAACTCAAGCTAACTCAAGCTAACTCAAGCTAGCTAAAGCTAACTCAAGCTAACTCAAGCTAACTCAAGCTAACCCGAGCTAACTCAAGCTAACTCAAGGTAGCTAAAGCTAGTTCAAGCTAGCTCAAGCTAGCTAAAGCTAAGACAAGCTAACTCAAGCTAACTCAAGCTAACTCAAGCTAGTTCAAGCTAACTCAAGCTAGCTAAAGCTAACTCAAGCTAACTCAAGCTAACTCAAGCTAGCTCAAGCTAACTCAAGCTAGTTCAAGCTAACTCAAGCTAGCTAAAGCTAACTCAAGCTAACTCAAGCTAACTCAAGCTAACTCAAGCTAGCTAAAGCTAACTCAAGCTAACTCAAGCTAACCCGAGCTAACTCAAGCTAGCTCAAGCTAACCCAAGCTAGCTAAAGCTAACTCAAGCTAACTCAAGCTAATTCAAGCTAACTCAAGCTAACTCAAGCTAACTCAAGCTAACTCAAGCTAGCTAAAGCTAACTCAAGCTAACTCAAGCTAACTCAAGCTAACCCGAGCTAACTCAAGCTAACTCAAGGTAGCTAAAGCTAGTTCAAGCTAACTCAAGCTAGCTAAAGCTAAGACAAGCTAACTCAAGCTAACTCAAGCTAACTCAAGCTAACTCAAGCTAACTCAAGCTAACTCAAGCTAGTTCAAGCTAACTCAAGCTAACTCAAGCTAACTCAAGCTAGCTAAAGCTAACTCAAGCTAACTCAAGCTAACTCAAGCTAACCCGAGCTAACTCAAGCTAACTCAAGGTAGCTAAAGCTAGTTCAAGCTAACTCAAGCTAGCTAAAGCTAAGACAAGCTAACTCAAGCTAACTCAAGCTAACTCAAGCTAACTCAAGCTAACTAAAGCTAGTTCAAGCTAACTCAAGCTAGCTAAAGCTAACTCAAGCTAACTCAAGCTAACTCAAGCTAGCTCAAGCTAACTCAAGCTAGTTCAAGCTAACTCAAGCTAGCTAAAGCTAACTCAAGCTAACTCAAGCTAACTCAAGCTAACTCAAGCTAGCTAAAGCTAACTCAAGCTAACTCAAGCTAACCCGAGCTAACTCAAGCTAGCTCAAGCTAACCCAAGCTAGCTAAAGCTAACTCAAGCTAACTCAAGCTAATTCAAGCTAACTCAAGCTAACTCAAGCTAGTTCAAGCTAACTCAAGCTAACTCAAGCTAACTCAAGCTAGCTAAAGCTAACTCAAGCTAACTCAAGCTAACTCAAGCTAACCCGAGCTAACTCAAGCTAACTCAAGGTAGCTAAAGCTAGTTCAAGCTAACTCAAGCTAGCTAAAGCTAACTCAAGCTAGTTCAAGCTAACTCAAGCTAACTCAAGCTAACTCAAGCTAGCTAAAGCTAACTCAAGCTAACTCAAGCTAACTCAAGCTAACCCGAGCTAACTCAAGCTAACTCAAGGTAGCTAAAGCTAGTTCAAGCTAACTCAAGCTAGCTAAAGCTAAGACAAGCTAACTCAAGCTAACTCAAGCTAACTCAAGCTAACTCAAGCTAACTAAAGCTAGTTCAAGCTAACTCAAGCTAGCTAAAGCTAACTCAAGCTAACTCAAGCTAACTCAAGCTAGCTCAAGCTAACTCAAGCTAGTTCAAGCTAACTCAAGCTAGCTAAAGCTAACTCAAGCTAACTCAAGCTAACTCAAGCTAACTCAAGCTAGCTAAAGCTAACTCAAGCTAACTCAAGCTAACCCGAGCTAACTCAAGCTAGCTCAAGCTAACCCAAGCTAGCTAAAGCTAACTCAAGCTAACTCAAGCTAATTCAAGCTAACTCAAGCTAACTCAAGCTAACTCAAGCTAACTCAAGCTAGCTAAAGCTAACTCAAGCTAACTCAAGCTAACTCAAGCTAACCCGAGCTAACTCAAGCTAACTCAAGGTAGCTAAAGCTAGTTCAAGCTAACTCAAGCTAGCTAAAGCTAAGACAAGCTAACTCAAGCTAACTCAAGCTAACTCAAGCTAACTCAAGCTAACTCAAGCTAGTTCAAGCTAACTCAAGCTAACTCAAGCTAACTCAAGCTAGCTAAAGCTAACTCAAGCTAACTCAAGCTAACTCAAGCTAACCCGAGCTAACTCAAGCTAACTCAAGGTAGCTAAAGCTAGTTCAAGCTAGCTCAAGCTAGCTAAAGCTAAGACAAGCTAACTCAAGCTAACTCAAGCTAACTCAAGCTAGTTCAAGCTAACTCAAGCTAGCTAAAGCTAACTCAAGCTAACTCAAGCTAACTCAAGCTAGCTCAAGCTAACTCAAGCTAGTTCAAGTTAACTCAAGCTAGCTAAAGCTAACTCAAGCTAACTCAAGCTAACTCAAGCTAACTCAAGCTAGCTAAAGCTAACTCAAGCTAACTCAAGCTAACCCGAGCTAACTCAAGCTAGCTCAAGCTAACCCAAGCTAGCTAAAGCTAACTCAAGCTAACTCAAGCTAATTCAAGCTAACTCAAGCTAACTCAAGCTAACTCAAGCTAACTCAAGCTAGCTAAAGCTAACTCAAGCTAACTCAAGCTAACTCAAGCTAACCCGAGCTAACTCAAGCTAACTCAAGGTAGCTAAAGCTAGTTCAAGCTAACTCAAGCTAGCTAAAGCTAAGACAAGCTAACTCAAGCTAACTCAAGCTAACTCAAGCTAACTCAAGCTAACTCAAGCTAACTCAAGCTAGTTCAAGCTAACTCAAGCTAACTCAAGCTAACTCAAGCTAGCTAAAGCTAACTCAAGCTAACTCAAGCTAACTCAAGCTAACCCGAGCTAACTCAAGCTAACTCAAGGTAGCTAAAGCTAGTTCAAGCTAACTCAAGCTAGCTAAAGCTAAGACAAGCTAACTCAAGCTAACTCAAGCTAACTCAAGCTAACTCAAGCTAACTAAAGCTAGTTCAAGCTAACTCAAGCTAGCTAAAGCTAACTCAAGCTAACTCAAGCTAACTCAAGCTAGCTCAAGCTAACTCAAGCTAGTTCAAGCTAACTCAAGCTAGCTAAAGCTAACTCAAGCTAACTCAAGCTAACTCAAGCTAACTCAAGCTAGCTAAAGCTAACTCAAGCTAACTCAAGCTAACCCGAGCTAACTCAAGCTAGCTCAAGCTAACCCAAGCTAGCTAAAGCTAACTCAAGCTAACTCAAGCTAATTCAAGCTAACTCAAGCTAACTCAAGCTAACTCAAGCTAACTCAAGCTAGCTAAAGCTAACTCAAGCTAACTCAAGCTAACTCAAGCTAACCCGAGCTAACTCAAGCTAACTCAAGGTAGCTAAAGCTAGTTCAAGCTAACTCAAGCTAGCTAAAGCTAACACAAGCTAACTCAAGCTAACTCAAGCTAACTCAAGCTAACTCAAGCTAACTCAAGCTAGTTCAAGCTAACTCAAGCTAACTCAAGCTAACTCAAGCTAGCTAAAGCTAACTCAAGCTAACTCAAGCTAACTCAAGCTAACCCGAGCTAACTCAAGCTAACTCAAGGTAGCTAAAGCTAGTTCAAGCTAGCTCAAGCTAGCTAAAGCTAAGACAAGCTAACTCAAGCTAACTCAAGCTAACTCAAGCTAACTCAAGCTAGTTCAAGCTAACTCAAGCTAGCTAAAGCTAACTCAAGCTAACTCAAGCTAACTCAAGCTAGCTCAAGCTAACTCAAGCTAGTTCAAGCTAACTCAAGCTAGCTAAAGCTAACTCAAGCTAACTCAAGCTAACTCAAGCTAACTCAAGCTAGCTAAAGCTAACTCAAGCTAACTCAAGCTAACCCGAGCTAACTCAAGCTAGCTCAAGCTAACCCAAGCTAGCTAAAGCTAACTCAAGCTAACTCAAGCTAATTCAAGCTAACTCAAGCTAACTCAAGCTAACTCAAGCTAACTCAAGCTAGCTAAAGCTAACTCAAGCTAACTCAAGCTAACTCAAGCTAACCCGAGCTAACTCAAGCTAACTCAAGGTAGCTAAAGCTAGTTCAAGCTAACTCAAGCTAGCTAAAGCTAAGACAAGCTAACTCAAGCTAACTCAAGCTAACTCAAGCTAACTCAAGCTAACTCAAGCTAGTTCAAGCTAACTCAAGCTAACTCAAGCTAACTCAAGCTAGCTAAAGCTAACTCAAGCTAACTCAAGCTAACTCAAGCTAACCCGAGCTAACTCAAGCTAACTCAAGGTAGCTAAAGCTAGTTCAAGCTAGCTCAAGCTAGCTAAAGCTAAGACAAGCTAACTCAAGCTAACTCAAGCTAACTCAAGCTAGTTCAAGCTAACTCAAGCTAGCCAAAGCTAACTCAAGCTAACTCAAGCTAACTCAAGCTAGCTCAAGCTAACTCAAGCTAGTTCAAGCTAACTCAAGCTAGCTAAAGCTAACTCAAGCTAACTCAAGCTAACTCAAGCTAACTCAAGCTAGCTAAAGCTAACTCAAGCTAACTCAAGCTAACCCGAGCTAACTCAAGCTAGCTCAAGCTAACCCAAGCTAGCTAAAGCTAACTCAAGCTAACTCAAGCTAATTCAAGCTAACTCAAGCTAACTCAAGCTAACTCAAGCTAACTCAAGCTAGCTAAAGCTAACTCAAGCTAACTCAAGCTAACTCAAGCTAACCCGAGCTAACTCAAGCTAACTCAAGGTAGCTAAAGCTAGTTCAAGCTAACTCAAGCTAGCTAAAGCTAAGACAAGCTAACTCAAGCTAACTCAAGCTAACTCAAGCTAACTCAAGCTAACTCAAGCTAACTCAAGCTAGTTCAAGCTAACTCAAGCTAACTCAAGCTAACTCAAGCTAGCTAAAGCTAACTCAAGCTAACTCAAGCTAACTCAAGCTAACCCGAGCTAACTCAAGCTAACTCAAGGTAGCTAAAGCTAGTTCAAGCTAACTCAAGCTAGCTAAAGCTAAGACAAGCTAACTCAAGCTAACTCAAGCTAACTCAAGCTAACTCAAGCTAACTAAAGCTAGTTCAAGCTAACTCAAGCTAGCTAAAGCTAACTCAAGCTAACTCAAGCTAACTCAAGCTAGCTCAAGCTAACTCAAGCTAGTTCAAGCTAACTCAAGCTAGCTAAAGCTAACTCAAGCTAACTCAAGCTAACTCAAGCTAGCTAAAGCTAACTCAAGCTAACTCAAGCTAACCCGAGCTAACTCAAGCTAGCTCAAGCTAACCCAAGCTAGCTAAAGCTAACTCAAGCTAACTCAAGCTAATTCAAGCTAACTCAAGCTAACTCAAGCTAACTCAAGCTAACTCAAGCTAGCTAAAGCTAACTCAAGCTAACTCAAGCTAACTCAAGCTAACCCGAGCTAACTCAAGCTAACTCAAGGTAGCTAAAGCTAGTTCAAGCTAACTCAAGCTAGCTAAAGCTAAGACAAGCTAACTCAAGCTAACTCAAGCTAACTCAAGCTAACTCAAGCTAACTCAAGCTAACTCAAGCTAGTTCAAGCTAACTCAAGCTAACTCAAGCTAACTCAAGCTAGCTAAAGCTAACTCAAGCTAACTCAAGCTAACTCAAGCTAACCCGAGCTAACTCAAGCTAACTCAAGGTAGCTAAAGCTAGTTCAAGCTAGCTCAAGCTAGCTAAAGCTAAGACAAGCTAACTCAAGCTAACTCAAGCTAACTCAAGCTAACTCAAGCTAGTTCAAGCTAACTCAAGCTAGCTAAAGCTAACTCAAGCTAACTCAAGCTAACTCAAGCTAGCTCAAGCTAACTCAAGCTAGTTCAAGCTAACTCAAGCTAGCTAAAGCTAACTCAAGCTAACTCAAGCTAACTCAAGCTAGCTCAAGCTAACTCAAGCTAGTTCAAGCTAACTCAAGCTAGCTAAAGCTAACTAAAGCTAACTCAAGCTAACTCAAGCTAACTCAAGCTAGCTAAAGCTAACTCAAGCTAACTCAAGCTAACCCGAGCTAACTCAAGCTAGCTCAAGCTAACCCAAGCTAGCTAAAGCTAACTCAAGCTAACTCAAGCTAATTCAAGCTAACTCAAGCTAACTCAAGCTAACTCAAGCTAACTCAAGCTAGCTAAAGCTAACTCAAGCTAACTCAAGCTAACTCAAGCTAACCCGAGCTAACTCAAGCTAACTCAAGGTAGCTAAAGCTAGTTCAAGCTAACTCAAGCTAGCTAAAGCTAAGACAAGCTAACTCAAGCTAACTCAAGCTAACTCAAGCTAACTCAAGCTAACTAAAGCTAGTTCAAGCTAACTCAAGCTAGCTAAAGCTAACTCAAGCTAACTCAAGCTAACTCAAGCTAGCTCAAGCTAACTCAAGCTAGTTCAAGCTAACTCAAGCTAGCTAAAGCTAACTCAAGCTAACTCAAGCTAACTCAAGCTAACTCAAGCTAGCTAAAGCTAACTCAAGCTAACTCAAGCTAACCCGAGCTAACTCAAGCTAGCTCAAGCTAACCCAAGCTAGCTAAAGCTAACTCAAGCTAACTCAAGCTAATTCAAGCTAACTCAAGCTAACTCAAGCTAACTCAAGCTAACTCAAGCTAGCTAAAGCTAACTCAAGCTAACTCAAGCTAACTCAAGCTAACCCGAGCTAACTCAAGCTAACTCAAGGTAGCTAAAGCTAGTTCAAGCTAACTCAAGCTAGCTAAAGCTAAGACAAGCTAACTCAAGCTAACTCAAGCTAACTCAAGCTAACTCAAGCTAACTCAAGCTAACTCAAGCTAGTTCAAGCTAACTCAAGCTAACTCAAGCTAACTCAAGCTAGCTAAAGCTAACTCAAGCTAACTCAAGCTAACTCAAGCTAACCCGAGCTAACTCAAGCTAACTCAAGGTAGCTAAAGCTAGTTCAAGCTAGCTCAAGCTAGCTAAAGCTAAGACAAGCTAACTCAAGCTAACTCAAGCTAACTCAAGCTAACTCAAGCTAGTTCAAGCTAACTCAAGCTAGCTAAAGCTAACTCAAGCTAACTCAAGCTAACTCAAGCTAGCTCAAGCTAACTCAAGCTAGTTCAAGCTAACTCAAGCTAGCTAAAGCTAACTCAAGCTAACTCAAGCTAACTCAAGCTAGCTCAAGCTAACTCAAGCTAACTCAAGCTAACTCAAGCTAACCCGAGCTAACTCAAGCTAACTCAAGGTAGCTAAAGCTAGTTCAAGCTAGCTCAAGCTAGCTAAAGCTAAGACAAGCTAACTCAAGCTAACTCAAGCTAACTCAAGCTAACTCAAGCTAGTTCAAGCTAACTCAAGCTAGCTAAAGCTAACTCAAGCTAACTCAAGCTAACTCAAGCTAGCTCAAGCTAACTCAAGCTAGTTCAAGCTAACTCAAGCTAGCTAAAGCTAACTCAAGCTAACTCAAGCTAACTCAAGCTAGCTCAAGCTAACTCAAGCTAGTTCAAGCTAACTCAAGCTAGCTAAAGCTAACTCAAGCTAACTCAAGCTAACTCAAGCTAACTCAAGCTAGCTAAAGCTAACTCAAGCTAACTCAAGCTAACCCGAGCTAACTCAAGCTAGCTCAAGCTAACCCAAGCTAGCTAAAGCTAACTCAAGCTAACTCAAGCTAATTCAAGCTAACTCAAGCTAACTCAAGCTAACTCAAGCTAACTCAAGCTAGCTAAAGCTAACTCAAGCTAACTCAAGCTAACTCAAGCTAACCCGAGCTAACTCAAGCTAACTCAAGGTAGCTAAAGCTAGTTCAAGCTAACTCAAGCTAGCTAAAGCTAAGACAAGCTAACTCAAGCTAACTCAAGCTAACTCAAGCTAACTCAAGCTAACTCAAGCTAGTTCAAGCTAACTCAAGCTAACTCAAGCTAACTCAAGCTAGCTAAAGCTAACTCAAGCTAACTCAAGCTAACTCAAGCTAACCCGAGCTAACTCAAGCTAACTCAAGGTAGCTAAAGCTAGTTCAAGCTAGCTCAAGCTAGCTAAAGCTAAGACAAGCTAACTCAAGCTAACTCAAGCTAACTCAAGCTAGTTCAAGCTAACTCAAGCTAGCTAAAGCTAACTCAAGCTAACTCAAGCTAGCTCAAGCTAACTCAAGCTAGTTCAAGCTAACTCAAGCTAGCTAAAGCTAACTCAAGCTAACTCAAGCTAACTCAAGCTAACTCAAGCTAGCTAAAGCTAACTCAAGCTAACTCAAGCTAACCCGAGCTAACTCAAGCTAGCTCAAGCTAACCCAAGCTAGCTAAAGCTAACTCAAGCTAACTCAAGCTAATTCAAGCTAACTCAAGCTAACTCAAGCTAACTCAAGCTAACTCAAGCTAGCTAAAGCTAACTCAAGCTAACTCAAGCTAACTCAAGCTAACCCGAGCTAACTCAAGCTAACTGAAGGTAGCTAAAGCTAGTTCAAGCTAACTCAAGCTAGCTAAAGCTAAGACAAGCTAACTCAAGCTAACTCAAGCTAACTCAAGCTAACTCAAGCTAACTCAAGCTAGTTCAAGCTAACTCAAGCTAACTCAAGCTAACTCAAGCTAGCTAAAGCTAACTCAAGCTAACTCAAGCTAACTCAAGCTAACCCGAGCTAACTCAAGCTAACTCAAGGTAGCTAAAGCTAGTTCAAGCTAACTCAAGCTAGCTAAAGCTAAGACAAGCTAACTCAAGCTAACTCAAGCTAACTCAAGCTAACTCAAGCTAACTCAAGCTAGTTCAAGCTAACTCAAGCTAGCTAAAGCTAACTCAAGCTAACTCAAGCTAACTCAAGCTAGCTCAAGCTAACTCAAGCTAGTTCAAGCTAACTCAAGCTAGCTAAAGCTAACTCAAGCTAACTCAAGCTAACTCAAGCTAACTCAAGCTAGCTAAAGCTAACTCAAGCTAACTCAAGCTAACCCGAGCTAACTCAAGCTAGCTCAAGCTAACCCAAGCTAGCTAAAGCTAACTCAAGCTAACTCAAGCTAATTCAAGCTAACTCAAGCTAACTCAAGCTAACTCAAGCTAACTCAAGCTAGCTAAAGCTAACTCAAGCTAACTCAAGCTAACTCAAGCTAACCCGAGCTAACTCAAGCTAACTCAAGGTAGCTAAAGCTAGTTCAAGCTAACTCAAGCTAGCTAAAGCTAAGACAAGCTAACTCAAGCTAACTCAAGCTAACTCAAGCTAACTCAAGCTAACTCAAGCTAACTCAAGCTAATTCAAGCTAACTCAAGCTAACTCAAGCTAACTCAAGCTAGCTAAAGCTAACTCAAGCTAACTCAAGCTAACTCAAGCTAACCCGAGCTAACTCAAGCTAACTCAAGGTAGCTAAAGCTAGTTCAAGCTAACTCAAGCTAGCTAAAGCTAAGACAAGCTAACTCAAGCTAACTCAAGCTAACTCAAGCTAACTCAAGCTAACTAAAGCTAGTTCAAGCTAACTCAAGCTAGCTAAAGCTAACTCAAGCTAACTCAAGCTAACTCAAGCTAGCTCAAGCTAACTCAAGCTAGTTCAAGCTAACTCAAGCTAGCTAAAGCTAACTCAAGCTAACTCAAGCTAACTCAAGCTAACTCAAGCTAGCTAAAGCTAACTCAAGCTAACTCAAGCTAACCCGAGCTAACTCAAGCTAGCTCAAGCTAACCCAAGCTAGCTAAAGCTAACTCAAGCTAACTCAAGCTAATTCAAGCTAACTCAAGCTAACTCAAGCTAACTCAAGCTAACTCAAGCTAGCTAAAGCTAACTCAAGCTAACTCAAGCTAACTCAAGCTAACCCGAGCTAACTCAAGCTAACTCAAGGTAGCTAAAGCTAGTTCAAGCTAACTCAAGCTAGCTAAAGCTAAGACAAGCTAACTCAAGCTAGTTCAAGCTAACTCAAGCTAACTCAAGCTAACTCAAGCTAGCTAAAGCTAACTCAAGCTAACTCAAGCTAGTTCAAGCTAACTCAAGCTAACTCAAGCTAACTCAAGCTAGCTAAAGCTAACTCAAGCTAACTCAAGCTAACTCAAGCTAACCCGAGCTAACTCAAGCTAACTCAAGGTAGCTAAAGCTAGTTCAAGCTAGCTCAAGCTAGCTAAAGCTAAGACAAGCTAACTCAAGCTAACTCAAGCTAACTCAAGCTAGTTCAAGCTAACTCAAGCTAGCTAAAGCTAACTCAAGCTAACTCAAGCTAACTCAAGCTAGCTCAAGCTAACTCAAGCTAGTTCAAGCTAACTCAAGCTAGCTAAAGCTAACTCAAGCTAACTCAAGCTAACTCAAGCTAACTCAAGCTAGCTAAAGCTAACTCAAGCTAACTCAAGCTAACCCGAGCTAACTCAAGCTAGCTCAAGCTAACCCAAGCTAGCTAAAGCTAACTCAAGCTAACTCAAGCTAATTCAAGCTAACTCAAGCTAACTCAAGCTAACTCAAGCTAACTCAAGCTAGCTAAAGCTAACTCAAGCTAACTCAAGCTAACTCAAGCTAACCCGAGCTAACTCAAGCTAACTCAAGGTAGCTAAAGCTAGTTCAAGCTAACTCAAGCTAGCTAAAGCTAAGACAAGCTAACTCAAGCTAACTCAAGCTAACTCAAGCTAACTCAAGCTAACTCAAGCTAACTCAAGCTAGTTCAAGCTAACTCAAGCTAACTCAAGCTAACTCAAGCTAGCTAAAGCTAACTCAAGCTAACTCAAGCTAACTCAAGCTAACCCGAGCTAACTCAAGCTAACTCAAGGTAGCTAAAGCTAGTTCAAGCTAACTCAAGCTAGCTAAAGCTAAGACAAGCTAACTCAAGCTAACTCAAGCTAACTCAAGCTAACTCAAGCTAACTAAAGCTAGTTCAAGCTAACTCAAGCTAGCTAAAGCTAACTCAAGCTAACTCAAGCTAACTCAAGCTAGCTCAAGCTAACTCAAGCTAGTTCAAGCTAACTCAAGCTAGCTAAAGCTAACTCAAGCTAACTCAAGCTAACTCAAGCTAACTCAAGCTAGCTAAAGCTAACTCAAGCTAACTCAAGCTAACCCGAGCTAACTCAAGCTAGCTCAAGCTAACCCAAGCTAGCTAAAGCTAACTCAAGCTAACTCAAGCTAATTCAAGCTAACTCAAGCTAACTCAAGCTAGTTCAAGCTAACTCAAGCTAACTCAAGCTAACTCAAGCTAGCTAAAGCTAACTCAAGCTAACTCAAGCTAACTCAAGCTAACCCGAGCTAACTCAAGCTAACTCAAGGTAGCTAAAGCTAGTTCAAGCTAACTCAAGCTAGCTAAAGCTAACTCAAGCTAGTTCAAGCTAACTCAAGCTAACTCAAGCTAACTCAAGCTAGCTAAAGCTAACTCAAGCTAACTCAAGCTAACTCAAGCTAACCCGAGCTAACTCAAGCTAACTCAAGGTAGCTAAAGCTAGTTCAAGCTAACTCAAGCTAGCTAAAGCTAAGACAAGCTAACTCAAGCTAACTCAAGCTAACTCAAGCTAACTCAAGCTAACTAAAGCTAGTTCAAGCTAACTCAAGCTAGCTAAAGCTAACTCAAGCTAACTCAAGCTAACTCAAGCTAGCTCAAGCTAACTCAAGCTAGTTCAAGCTAACTCAAGCTAGCTAAAGCTAACTCAAGCTAACTCAAGCTAACTCAAGCTAACTCAAGCTAGCTAAAGCTAACTCAAGCTAACTCAAGCTAACCCGAGCTAACTCAAGCTAGCTCAAGCTAACCCAAGCTAGCTAAAGCTAACTCAAGCTAACTCAAGCTAATTCAAGCTAACTCAAGCTAACTCAAGCTAACTCAAGCTAACTCAAGCTAGCTAAAGCTAACTCAAGCTAACTCAAGCTAACTCAAGCTAACCCGAGCTAACTCAAGCTAACTCAAGGTAGCTAAAGCTAGTTCAAGCTAACTCAAGCTAGCTAAAGCTAAGACAAGCTAACTCAAGCTAACTCAAGCTAACTCAAGCTAGTTCAAGCTAACTCAAGCTAACTCAAGCTAACTCAAGCTAGCTAAAGCTAACTCAAGCTAACTCAAGCTAACTCAAGCTAACCCGAGCTAACTCAAGCTAACTCAAGGTAGCTAAAGCTAGTTCAAGCTAGCTCAAGCTAGCTAAAGCTAAGACAAGCTAACTCAAGCTAACTCAAGCTAACTCAAGCTAGTTCAAGCTAACTCAAGCTAGCTAAAGCTAACTCAAGCTAACTCAAGCTAACTCAAGCTAGCTCAAGCTAACTCAAGCTAGTTCAAGCTAACTCAAGCTAGCTAAAGCTAACTCAAGCTAACTCAAGCTAACTCAAGCTAACTCAAGCTAGCTAAAGCTAACTCAAGCTAACTCAAGCTAACCCGAGCTAACTCAAGCTAGCTCAAGCTAACCCAAGCTAGCTAAAGCTAACTCAAGCTAACTCAAGCTAATTCAAGCTAACTCAAGCTAACTCAAGCTAACTCAAGCTAACTCAAGCTAGCTAAAGCTAACTCAAGCTAACTCAAGCTAACTCAAGCTAACCCGAGCTAACTCAAGCTAACTCAAGGTAGCTAAAGCTAGTTCAAGCTAACTCAAGCTAGCTAAAGCTAAGACAAGCTAACTCAAGCTAACTCAAGCTAACTCAAGCTAACTCAAGCTAACTCAAGCTAACTCAAGCTAGTTCAAGCTAACTCAAGCTAACTCAAGCTAACTCAAGCTAGCTAAAGCTAACTCAAGCTAACTCAAGCTAACTCAAGCTAACCCGAGCTAACTCAAGCTAACTCAAGGTAGCTAAAGCTAGTTCAAGCTAACTCAAGCTAGCTAAAGCTAAGACAAGCTAACTCAAGCTAACTCAAGCTAACTCAAGCTAACTCAAGCTAACTAAAGCTAGTTCAAGCTAACTCAAGCTAGCTAAAGCTAACTCAAGCTAACTCAAGCTAACTCAAGCTAGCTCAAGCTAACTCAAGCTAGTTCAAGCTAACTCAAGCTAGCTAAAGCTAACTCAAGCTAACTCAAGCTAACTCAAGCTAACTCAAGCTAGCTAAAGCTAACTCAAGCTAACTCAAGCTAACCCGAGCTAACTCAAGCTAGCTCAAGCTAACCCAAGCTAGCTAAAGCTAACTCAAGCTAACTCAAGCTAATTCAAGCTAACTCAAGCTAACTCAAGCTAACTCAAGCTAACTCAAGCTAGCTAAAGCTAACTCAAGCTAACTCAAGCTAACTCAAGCTAACCCGAGCTAACTCAAGCTAACTCAAGGTAGCTAAAGCTAGTTCAAGCTAACTCAAGCTAGCTAAAGCTAAGACAAGCTAACTCAAGCTAACTCAAGCTAACTCAAGCTAACTCAAGCTAACTCAAGCTAGTTCAAGCTAACTCAAGCTAACTCAAGCTAACTCAAGCTAGCTAAAGCTAACTCAAGCTAACTCAAGCTAACTCAAGCTAACCCGAGCTAACTCAAGCTAACTCAAGGTAGCTAAAGCTAGTTCAAGCTAGCTCAAGCTAGCTAAAGCTAAGACAAGCTAACTCAAGCTAACTCAAGCTAACTCAAGCTAACTCAAGCTAGTTCAAGCTAACTCAAGCTAGCTAAAGCTAACTCAAGCTAACTCAAGCTAACTCAAGCTAGCTCAAGCTAACTCAAGCTAGTTCAAGCTAACTCAAGCTAGCTAAAGCTAACTCAAGCTAACTCAAGCTAACTCAAGCTAACTCAAGCTAGCTAAAGCTAACTCAAGCTAACTCAAGCTAACCCGAGCTAACTCAAGCTAGCTCAAGCTAACCCAAGCTAGCTAAAGCTAACTCAAGCTAACTCAAGCTAATTCAAGCTAACTCAAGCTAACTCAAGCTAACTCAAGCTAACTCAAGCTAGCTAAAGCTAACTCAAGCTAACTCAAGCTAACTCAAGCTAACCCGAGCTAACTCAAGCTAACTCAAGGTAGCTAAAGCTAGTTCAAGCTAACTCAAGCTAGCTAAAGCTAAGACAAGCTAACTCAAGCTAACTCAAGCTAACTCAAGCTAACTCAAGCTAACTCAAGCTAGTTCAAGCTAACTCAAGCTAACTCAAGCTAACTCAAGCTAGCTAAAGCTAACTCAAGCTAACTCAAGCTAACTCAAGCTAACCCGAGCTAACTCAAGCTAACTCAAGGTAGCTAAAGCTAGTTCAAGCTAGCTCAAGCTAGCTAAAGCTAAGACAAGCTAACTCAAGCTAACTCAAGCTAACTCAAGCTAGTTCAAGCTAACTCAAGCTAGCCAAAGCTAACTCAAGCTAACTCAAGCTAACTCAAGCTAGCTCAAGCTAACTCAAGCTAGTTCAAGCTAACTCAAGCTAGCTAAAGCTAACTCAAGCTAACTCAAGCTAACTCAAGCTAACTCAAGCTAGCTAAAGCTAACTCAAGCTAACTCAAGCTAACCCGAGCTAACTCAAGCTAGCTCAAGCTAACCCAAGCTAGCTAAAGCTAACTCAAGCTAACTCAAGCTAATTCAAGCTAACTCAAGCTAACTCAAGCTAACTCAAGCTAACTCAAGCTAGCTAAAGCTAACTCAAGCTAACTCAAGCTAACTCAAGCTAACCCGAGCTAACTCAAGCTAACTCAAGGTAGCTAAAGCTAGTTCAAGCTAACTCAAGCTAGCTAAAGCTAAGACAAGCTAACTCAAGCTAACTCAAGCTAACTCAAGCTAACTCAAGCTAACTCAAGCTAACTCAAGCTAGTTCAAGCTAACTCAAGCTAACTCAAGCTAACTCAAGCTAGCTAAAGCTAACTCAAGCTAACTCAAGCTAACTCAAGCTAACCCGAGCTAACTCAAGCTAACTCAAGGTAGCTAAAGCTAGTTCAAGCTAACTCAAGCTAGCTAAAGCTAAGACAAGCTAACTCAAGCTAACTCAAGCTAACTCAAGCTAACTCAAGCTAACTAAAGCTAGTTCAAGCTAACTCAAGCTAGCTAAAGCTAACTCAAGCTAACTCAAGCTAACTCAAGCTAGCTCAAGCTAACTCAAGCTAGTTCAAGCTAACTCAAGCTAGCTAAAGCTAACTCAAGCTAACTCAAGCTAACTCAAGCTAACTCAAGCTAGCTAAAGCTAACTCAAGCTAACTCAAGCTAACCCGAGCTAACTCAAGCTAGCTCAAGCTAACCCAAGCTAGCTAAAGCTAACTCAAGCTAACTCAAGCTAATTCAAGCTAACTCAAGCTAACTCAAGCTAACTCAAGCTAACTCAAGCTAGCTAAAGCTAACTCAAGCTAACTCAAGCTAACTCAAGCTAACCCGAGCTAACTCAAGCTAACTCAAGGTAGCTAAAGCTAGTTCAAGCTAACTCAAGCTAGCTAAAGCTAAGACAAGCTAACTCAAGCTAACTCAAGCTAACTCAAGCTAACTCAAGCTAACTCAAGCTAACTCAAGCTAGTTCAAGCTAACTCAAGCTAACTCAAGCTAACTCAAGCTAGCTAAAGCTAACTCAAGCTAACTCAAGCTAACTCAAGCTAACCCGAGCTAACTCAAGCTAACTCAAGGTAGCTAAAGCTAGTTCAAGCTAGCTCAAGCTAGCTAAAGCTAAGACAAGCTAACTCAAGCTAACTCAAGCTAACTCAAGCTAACTCAAGCTAGTTCAAGCTAACTCAAGCTAGCTAAAGCTAACTCAAGCTAACTCAAGCTAACTCAAGCTAGCTCAAGCTAACTCAAGCTAGTTCAAGCTAACTCAAGCTAGCTAAAGCTAACTCAAGCTAACTCAAGCTAGCTCAAGCTAGCTCAAGCTAACTCAAGCTAGTTCAAGCTAACTCAAGCTAGCTAAAGCTAACTCAAGCTAACTCAAGCTAACTCAAGCTAACTCAAGCTAGCTAAAGCTAACTCAAGCTAACTCAAGCTAACCCGAGCTAACTCAAGCTAGCTCAAGCTAACCCAAGCTAGCTAAAGCTAACTCAAGCTAACTCAAGCTAATTCAAGCTAACTCAAGCTAACTCAAGCTAACTCAAGCTAACTCAAGCTAGCTAAAGCTAACTCAAGCTAACTCAAGCTAACTCAAGCTAACCCGAGCTAACTCAAGCTAACTCAAGGTAGCTAAAGCTAGTTCAAGCTAACTCAAGCTAGCTAAAGCTAAGACAAGCTAACTCAAGCTAACTCAAGCTAACTCAAGCTAACTCAAGCTAACTAAAGCTAGTTCAAGCTAACTCAAGCTAGCTAAAGCTAACTCAAGCTAACTCAAGCTAACTCAAGCTAGCTCAAGCTAACTCAAGCTAGTTCAAGCTAACTCAAGCTAGCTAAAGCTAACTCAAGCTAACTCAAGCTAACTCAAGCTAACTCAAGCTAGCTAAAGCTAACTCAAGCTAACTCAAGCTAACCCGAGCTAACTCAAGCTAGCTCAAGCTAACCCAAGCTAGCTAAAGCTAACTCAAGCTAACTCAAGCTAATTCAAGCTAACTCAAGCTAACTCAAGCTAACTCAAGCTAACTCAAGCTAGCTAAAGCTAACTCAAGCTAACTCAAGCTAACTCAAGCTAACCCGAGCTAACTCAAGCTAACTCAAGGTAGCTAAAGCTAGTTCAAGCTAACTCAAGCTAGCTAAAGCTAAGACAAGCTAACTCAAGCTAACTCAAGCTAACTCAAGCTAACTCAAGCTAACTCAAGCTAACTCAAGCTAGTTCAAGCTAACTCAAGCTAACTCAAGCTAACTCAAGCTAGCTAAAGCTAACTCAAGCTAACTCAAGCTAACTCAAGCTAACCCGAGCTAACTCAAGCTAACTCAAGGTAGCTAAAGCTAGTTCAAGCTAGCTCAAGCTAGCTAAAGCTAAGACAAGCTAACTCAAGCTAACTCAAGCTAACTCAAGCTAACTCAAGCTAGTTCAAGCTAACTCAAGCTAGCTAAAGCTAACTCAAGCTAACTCAAGCTAACTCAAGCTAGCTCAAGCTAACTCAAGCTAGTTCAAGCTAACTCAAGCTAGCTAAAGCTAACTCAAGCTAACTCAAGCTAACTCAAGCTAGCTCAAGCTAACTCAAGCTAACTCAAGCTAACTCAAGCTAACCCGAGCTAACTCAAGCTAACTCAAGGTAGCTAAAGCTAGTTCAAGCTAGCTCAAGCTAGCTAAAGCTAAGACAAGCTAACTCAAGCTAACTCAAGCTAACTCAAGCTAACTCAAGCTAGTTCAAGCTAACTCAAGCTAGCTAAAGCTAACTCAAGCTAACTCAAGCTAACTCAAGCTAGCTCAAGCTAACTCAAGCTAGTTCAAGCTAACTCAAGCTAGCTAAAGCTAACTCAAGCTAACTCAAGCTAACTCAAGCTAGCTCAAGCTAACTCAAGCTAGTTCAAGCTAACTCAAGCTAGCTAAAGCTAACTCAAGCTAACTCAAGCTAACTCAAGCTAACTCAAGCTAGCTAAAGCTAACTCAAGCTAACTCAAGCTAACCCGAGCTAACTCAAGCTAGCTCAAGCTAACCCAAGCTAGCTAAAGCTAACTCAAGCTAACTCAAGCTAATTCAAGCTAACTCAAGCTAACTCAAGCTAACTCAAGCTAACTCAAGCTAGCTAAAGCTAACTCAAGCTAACTCAAGCTAACTCAAGCTAACCCGAGCTAACTCAAGCTAACTCAAGGTAGCTAAAGCTAGTTCAAGCTAACTCAAGCTAGCTAAAGCTAAGACAAGCTAACTCAAGCTAACTCAAGCTAACTCAAGCTAACTCAAGCTAACTCAAGCTAACTCAAGCTAGTTCAAGCTAACTCAAGCTAACTCAAGCTAACTCAAGCTAGCTAAAGCTAACTCAAGCTAACTCAAGCTAACTCAAGCTAACCCGAGCTAACTCAAGCTAACTCAAGGTAGCTAAAGCTAGTTCAAGCTAACTCAAGCTAGCTAAAGCTAAGACAAGCTAACTCAAGCTAACTCAAGCTAACTCAAGCTAACTCAAGCTAACTAAAGCTAGTTCAAGCTAACTCAAGCTAGCTAAAGCTAACTCAAGCTAACTCAAGCTAACTCAAGCTAGCTCAAGCTAACTCAAGCTAGTTCAAGCTAACTCAAGCTAGCTAAAGCTAACTCAAGCTAACTCAAGCTAACTCAAGCTAACTCAAGCTAGCTAAAGCTAACTCAAGCTAACTCAAGCTAACCCGAGCTAACTCAAGCTAGCTCAAGCTAACCCAAGCTAGCTAAAGCTAACTCAAGCTAACTCAAGCTAATTCAAGCTAACTCAAGCTAACTCAAGCTAACTCAAGCTAACTCAAGCTAGCTAAAGCTAACTCAAGCTAACTCAAGCTAACTCAAGCTAACCCGAGCTAACTCAAGCTAACTCAAGGTAGCTAAAGCTAGTTCAAGCTAACTCAAGCTAGCTAAAGCTAAGACAAGCTAACTCAAGCTAGTTCAAGCTAACTCAAGCTAACTCAAGCTAACTCAAGCTAGCTAAAGCTAACTCAAGCTAACTCAAGCTAGTTCAAGCTAACTCAAGCTAACTCAAGCTAACTCAAGCTAGCTAAAGCTAACTCAAGCTAACTCAAGCTAACTCAAGCTAACCCGAGCTAACTCAAGCTAACTCAAGGTAGCTAAAGCTAGTTCAAGCTAGCTCAAGCTAGCTAAAGCTAAGACAAGCTAACTCAAGCTAACTCAAGCTAACTCAAGCTAGTTCAAGCTAACTCAAGCTAGCTAAAGCTAACTCAAGCTAACTCAAGCTAACTCAAGCTAGCTCAAGCTAACTCAAGCTAGTTCAAGCTAACTCAAGCTGGCTAAAGCTAACTCAAGCTAACTCAAGCTAACTCAAGCTAACTCAAGCTAGCTAAAGCTAACTCAAGCTAACTCAAGCTAACCCGAGCTAACTCAAGCTAGCTCAAGCTAACCCAAGCTAGCTAAAGCTAACTCAAGCTAACTCAAGCTAATTCAAGCTAACTCAAGCTAACTCAAGCTAACTCAAGCTAACTCAAGCTAGCTAAAGCTAACTCAAGCTAACTCAAGCTAACTCAAGCTAACCCGAGCTAACTCAAGCTAACTCAAGGTAGCTAAAGCTAGTTCAAGCTAACTCAAGCTAGCTAAAGCTAAGACAAGCTAACTCAAGCTAACTCAAGCTAACTCAAGCTAACTCAAGCTAACTCAAGCTAACTCAAGCTAGTTCAAGCTAACTCAAGCTAACTCAAGCTAACTCAAGCTAGCTAAAGCTAACTCAAGCTAACTCAAGCTAACTCAAGCTAACCCGAGCTAACTCAAGCTAACTCAAGGTAGCTAAAGCTAGTTCAAGCTAACTCAAGCTAGCTAAAGCTAAGACAAGCTAACTCAAGCTAACTCAAGCTAACTCAAGCTAACTCAAGCTAACTAAAGCTAGTTCAAGCTAACTCAAGCTAGCTAAAGCTAACTCAAGCTAACTCAAGCTAACTCAAGCTAGCTCAAGCTAACTCAAGCTAGTTCAAGCTAACTCAAGCTAGCTAAAGCTAACTCAAGCTAACTCAAGCTAACTCAAGCTAACTCAAGCTAGCTAAAGCTAACTCAAGCTAACTCAAGCTAACCCGAGCTAACTCAAGCTAGCTCAAGCTAACCCAAGCTAGCTAAAGCTAACTCAAGCTAACTCAAGCTAATTCAAGCTAACTCAAGCTAACTCAAGCTAGTTCAAGCTAACTCAAGCTAACTCAAGCTAACTCAAGCTAGCTAAAGCTAACTCAAGCTAACTCAAGCTAACTCAAGCTAACCCGAGCTAACTCAAGCTAACTCAAGGTAGCTAAAGCTAGTTCAAGCTAACTCAAGCTAGCTAAAGCTAACTCAAGCTAGTTCAAGCTAACTCAAGCTAACTCAAGCTAACTCAAGCTAGCTAAAGCTAACTCAAGCTAACTCAAGCTAACTCAAGCTAACCCGAGCTAACTCAAGCTAACTCAAGGTAGCTAAAGCTAGTTCAAGCTAACTCAAGCTAGCTAAAGCTAAGACAAGCTAACTCAAGCTAACTCAAGCTAACTCAAGCTAACTCAAGCTAACTAAAGCTAGTTCAAGCTAACTCAAGCTAGCTAAAGCTAACTCAAGCTAACTCAAGCTAACTCAAGCTAGCTCAAGCTAACTCAAGCTAGTTCAAGCTAACTCAAGCTAGCTAAAGCTAACTCAAGCTAACTCAAGCTAACTCAAGCTAACTCAAGCTAGCTAAAGCTAACTCAAGCTAACTCAAGCTAACCCGAGCTAACTCAAGCTAGCTCAAGCTAACCCAAGCTAGCTAAAGCTAACTCAAGCTAACTCAAGCTAATTCAAGCTAACTCAAGCTAACTCAAGCTAACTCAAGCTAACTCAAGCTAGCTAAAGCTAACTCAAGCTAACTCAAGCTAACTCAAGCTAACCCGAGCTAACTCAAGCTAACTCAAGGTAGCTAAAGCTAGTTCAAGCTAACTCAAGCTAGCTAAAGCTAAGACAAGCTAACTCAAGCTAACTCAAGCTAACTCAAGCTAACTCAAGCTAACTCAAGCTAGTTCAAGCTAACTCAAGCTAACTCAAGCTAACTCAAGCTAGCTAAAGCTAACTCAAGCTAACTCAAGCTAACTCAAGCTAACCCGAGCTAACTCAAGCTAACTCAAGGTAGCTAAAGCTAGTTCAAGCTAGCTCAAGCTAGCTAAAGCTAAGACAAGCTAACTCAAGCTAACTCAAGCTAACTCAAGCTAGTTCAAGCTAACTCAAGCTAGCTAAAGCTAACTCAAGCTAACTCAAGCTAACTCAAGCTAGCTCAAGCTAACTCAAGCTAGTTCAAGCTAACTCAAGCTAGCTAAAGCTAACTCAAGCTAACTCAAGCTAACTCAAGCTAACTCAAGCTAGCTAAAGCTAACTCAAGCTAACTCAAGCTAACCCGAGCTAACTCAAGCTAGCTCAAGCTAACCCAAGCTAGCTAAAGCTAACTCAAGCTAACTCAAGCTAATTCAAGCTAACTCAAGCTAACTCAAGCTAACTCAAGCTAACTCAAGCTAGCTAAAGCTAACTCAAGCTAACTCAAGCTAACTCAAGCTAACCCGAGCTAACTCAAGCTAACTCAAGGTAGCTAAAGCTAGTTCAAGCTAACTCAAGCTAGCTAAAGCTAAGACAAGCTAACTCAAGCTAACTCAAGCTAACTCAAGCTAACTCAAGCTAACTCAAGCTAACTCAAGCTAGTTCAAGCTAACTCAAGCTAACTCAAGCTAACTCAAGCTAGCTAAAGCTAACTCAAGCTAACTCAAGCTAACTCAAGCTAACCCGAGCTAACTCAAGCTAACTCAAGGTAGCTAAAGCTAGTTCAAGCTAACTCAAGCTAGCTAAAGCTAAGACAAGCTAACTCAAGCTAACTCAAGCTAACTCAAGCTAACTCAAGCTAACTAAAGCTAGTTCAAGCTAACTCAAGCTAGCTAAAGCTAACTCAAGCTAACTCAAGCTAACTCAAGCTAGCTCAAGCTAACTCAAGCTAGTTCAAGCTAACTCAAGCTAGCTAAAGCTAACTCAAGCTAACTCAAGCTAACTCAAGCTAACTCAAGCTAGCTAAAGCTAACTCAAGCTAACTCAAGCTAACCCGAGCTAACTCAAGCTAGCTCAAGCTAACCCAAGCTAGCTAAAGCTAACTCAAGCTAACTCAAGCTAATTCAAGCTAACTCAAGCTAACTCAAGCTAACTCAAGCTAACTCAAGCTAGCTAAAGCTAACTCAAGCTAACTCAAGCTAACTCAAGCTAACCCGAGCTAACTCAAGCTAACTCAAGGTAGCTAAAGCTAGTTCAAGCTAACTCAAGCTAGCTAAAGCTAAGACAAGCTAACTCAAGCTAACTCAAGCTAACTCAAGCTAACTCAAGCTAACTCAAGCTAGTTCAAGCTAACTCAAGCTAACTCAAGCTAACTCAAGCTAGCTAAAGCTAACTCAAGCTAACTCAAGCTAACTCAAGCTAACCCGAGCTAACTCAAGCTAACTCAAGGTAGCTAAAGCTAGTTCAAGCTAGCTCAAGCTAGCTAAAGCTAAGACAAGCTAACTCAAGCTAACTCAAGCTAACTCAAGCTAACTCAAGCTAGTTCAAGCTAACTCAAGCTAGCTAAAGCTAACTCAAGCTAACTCAAGCTAACTCAAGCTAGCTCAAGCTAACTCAAGCTAGTTCAAGCTAACTCAAGCTAGCTAAAGCTAACTCAAGCTAACTCAAGCTAACTCAAGCTAACTCAAGCTAGCTAAAGCTAACTCAAGCTAACTCAAGCTAACCCGAGCTAACTCAAGCTAGCTCAAGCTAACCCAAGCTAGCTAAAGCTAACTCAAGCTAACTCAAGCTAATTCAAGCTAACTCAAGCTAACTCAAGCTAACTCAAGCTAACTCAAGCTAGCTAAAGCTAACTCAAGCTAACTCAAGCTAACTCAAGCTAACCCGAGCTAACTCAAGCTAACTCAAGGTAGCTAAAGCTAGTTCAAGCTAACTCAATCTAGCTAAAGCTACGACAAGCTAACTCAAGCTAACTCAAGCTAACTCAAGCTAACTCAAGCTAACTCAAGCTAGTTCAAGCTAACTCAAGCTAACTCAAGCTAACTCAAGCTAGCTAAAGCTAACTCAAGCTAACTCAAGCTAACTCAAGCTAACCCGAGCTAACTCAAGCTAACTCAAGGTAGCTAAAGCTAGTTCAAGCTAGCTCAAGCTAGCTAAAGCTAAGACAAGCTAACTCAAGCTAACTCAAGCTAACTCAAGCTAGTTCAAGCTAACTCAAGCTAGCCAAAGCTAACTCAAGCTAACTCAAGCTAACTCAAGCTAGCTCAAGCTAACTCAAGCTAGTTCAAGCTAACTCAAGCTAGCTAAAGCTAACTCAAGCTAACTCAAGCTAACTCAAGCTAACTCAAGCTAGCTAAAGCTAACTCAAGCTAACTCAAGCTAACCCGAGCTAACTCAAGCTAGCTCAAGCTAACCCAAGCTAGCTAAAGCTAACTCAAGCTAACTCAAGCTAATTCAAGCTAACTCAAGCTAACTCAAGCTAACTCAAGCTAACTCAAGCTAGCTAAAGCTAACTCAAGCTAACTCAAGCTAACTCAAGCTAACCCGAGCTAACTCAAGCTAACTCAAGGTAGCTAAAGCTAGTTCAAGCTAACTCAAGCTAGCTAAAGCTAAGACAAGCTAACTCAAGCTAACTCAAGCTAACTCAAGCTAACTCAAGCTAACTCAAGCTAACTCAAGCTAGTTCAAGCTAACTCAAGCTAACTCAAGCTAACTCAAGCTAGCTAAAGCTAACTCAAGCTAACTCAAGCTAACTCAAGCTAACCCGAGCTAACTCAAGCTAACTCAAGGTAGCTAAAGCTAGTTCAAGCTAACTCAAGCTAGCTAAAGCTAAGACAAGCTAACTCAAGCTAACTCAAGCTAACTCAAGCTAACTAAAGCTAGTTCAAGCTAACTCAAGCTAGCTAAAGCTAACTCAAGCTAACTCAAGCTAACTCAAGCTAGCTCAAGCTAACTCAAGCTAGTTCAAGCTAACTCAAGCTAGCTAAAGCTAACTCAAGCTAACTCAAGCTAACTCAAGCTAACTCAAGCTAGCTAAAGCTAACTCAAGCTAACTCAAGCTAACCCGAGCTAACTCAAGCTAGCTCAAGCTAACCCAAGCTAGCTAAAGCTAACTCAAGCTAACTCAAGCTAATTCAAGCTAACTCAAGCTAACTCAAGCTAACTCAAGCTAACTCAAGCTAGCTAAAGCTAACTCAAGCTAACTCAAGCTAACTCAAGCTAACCCGAGCTAACTCAAGCTAACTCAAGGTAGCTAAAGCTAGTTCAAGCTAACTCAAGCTAGCTAAAGCTAAGACAAGCTAACTCAAGCTAACTCAAGCTAACTCAAGCTAACTCAAGCTAACTCAAGCTAACTCAAGCTAGTTCAAGCTAACTCAAGCTAACTCAAGCTAACTCAAGCTAGCTAAAGCTAACTCAAGCTAACTCAAGCTAACTCAAGCTAACCCGAGCTAACTCAAGCTAACTCAAGGTAGCTAAAGCTAGTTCAAGCTAGCTCAAGCTAGCTAAAGCTAAGACAAGCTAACTCAAGCTAACTCAAGCTAACTCAAGCTAACTCAAGCTAGTTCAAGCTAACTCAAGCTAGCTAAAGCTAACTCAAGCTAACTCAAGCTAACTCAAGCTAGCTCAAGCTAACTCAAGCTAGTTCAAGCTAACTCAAGCTAGCTAAAGCTAACTCAAGCTAACTCAAGCTAACTCAAGCTAGCTCAAGCTAACTCAAGCTAGTTCAAGCTAACTCAAGCTAGCTAAAGCTAACTCAAGCTAACTCAAGCTAACTCAAGCTAACTCAAGCTAGCTAAAGCTAACTCAAGCTAACTCAAGCTAACCCGAGCTAACTCAAGCTAGCTCAAGCTAACCCAAGCTAGCTAAAGCTAACTCAAGCTAACTCAAGCTAATTCAAGCTAACTCAAGCTAACTCAAGCTAACTCAAGCTAACTCAAGCTAGCTAAAGCTAACTCAAGCTAACTCAAGCTAACTCAAGCTAACCCGAGCTAACTCAAGCTAACTCAAGGTAGCTAAAGCTAGTTCAAGCTAACTCAAGCTAGCTAAAGCTAAGACAAGCTAACTCAAGCTAACTCAAGCTAACTCAAGCTAACTCAAGCTAACTAAAGCTAGTTCAAGCTAACTCAAGCTAGCTAAAGCTAACTCAAGCTAACTCAAGCTAACTCAAGCTAGCTCAAGCTAACTCAAGCTAGTTCAAGCTAACTCAAGCTAGCTAAAGCTAACTCAAGCTAACTCAAGCTAACTCAAGCTAACTCAAGCTAGCTAAAGCTAACTCAAGCTAACTCAAGCTAACCCGAGCTAACTCAAGCTAGCTCAAGCTAACCCAAGCTAGCTAAAGCTAACTCAAGCTAACTCAAGCTAATTCAAGCTAACTCAAGCTAACTCAAGCTAACTCAAGCTAACTCAAGCTAGCTAAAGCTAACTCAAGCTAACTCAAGCTAACTCAAGCTAACCCGAGCTAACTCAAGCTAACTCAAGGTAGCTAAAGCTAGTTCAAGCTAACTCAAGCTAGCTAAAGCTAAGACAAGCTAACTCAAGCTAACTCAAGCTAACTCAAGCTAACTCAAGCTAACTCAAGCTAACTCAAGCTAGTTCAAGCTAACTCAAGCTAACTCAAGCTAACTCAAGCTAGCTAAAGCTAACTCAAGCTAACTCAAGCTAACTCAAGCTAACCCGAGCTAACTCAAGCTAACTCAAGGTAGCTAAAGCTAGTTCAAGCTAGCTCAAGCTAGCTAAAGCTAAGACAAGCTAACTCAAGCTAACTCAAGCTAACTCAAGCTAACTCAAGCTAGTTCAAGCTAACTCAAGCTAGCTAAAGCTAACTCAAGCTAACTCAAGCTAACTCAAGCTAGCTCAAGCTAACTCAAGCTAGTTCAAGCTAACTCAAGCTAGCTAAAGCTAACTCAAGCTAACTCAAGCTAACTCAAGCTAGCTCAAGCTAACTCAAGCTAACTCAAGCTAACTCAAGCTAACCCGAGCTAACTCAAGCTAACTCAAGGTAGCTAAAGCTAGTTCAAGCTAGCTCAAGCTAGCTAAAGCTAAGACAAGCTAACTCAAGCTAACTCAAGCTAACTCAAGCTAACTCAAGCTAGTTCAAGCTAACTCAAGCTAGCTAAAGCTAACTCAAGCTAACTCAAGCTAACTCAAGCTAGCTCAAGCTAACTCAAGCTAGTTCAAGCTAACTCAAGCTAGCTAAAGCTAACTCAAGCTAACTCAAGCTAACTCAAGCTAGCTCAAGCTAACTCAAGCTAGTTCAAGCTAACTCAAGCTAGCTAAAGCTAACTCAAGCTAACTCAAGCTAACTCAAGCTAACTCAAGCTAGCTAAAGCTAACTCAAGCTAACTCAAGCTAACCCGAGCTAACCCAAGCTAGCTCAAGCTAACCCAAGCTAGCTAAAGCTAACTCAAGCTAACTCAAGCTAATTCAAGCTAACTCAAGCTAACTCAAGCTAACTCAAGCTAACTCAAGCTAGCTAAAGCTAACTCAAGCTAACTCAAGCTAACTCAAGCTAACCCGAGCTAACTCAAGCTAACTCAAGGTAGCTAAAGCTAGTTCAAGCTAACTCAAGCTAGCTAAAGCTAAGACAAGCTAACTCAAGCTAACTCAAGCTAACTCAAGCTAACTCAAGCTAACTCAAGCTAACTCAAGCTAGTTCAAGCTAACTCAAGCTAACTCAAGCTAACTCAAGCTAGCTAAAGCTAACTCAAGCTAACTCAAGCTAACTCAAGCTAACCCGAGCTAACTCAAGCTAACTCAAGGTAGCTAAAGCTAGTTCAAGCTAGCTCAAGCTAGCTAAAGCTAAGACAAGCTAACTCAAGCTAACTCAAGCTAACTCAAGCTAACTCAAGCTAGTTCAAGCTAACTCAAGCTAGCTAAAGCTAACTCAAGCTAACTCAAGCTAACTCAAGCTAGCTCAAGCTAACTCAAGCTAGTTCAAGCTAACTCAAGCTAGCTAAAGCTAACTCAAGCTAACTCAAGCTAACTCAAGCTAGCTCAAGCTAACTCAAGCTAGTTCAAGCTAACTCAAGCTAGCTAAAGCTAACTCAAGCTAACTCAAGCTAACTCAAGCTAACTCAAGCTAGCTAAAGCTAACTCAAGCTAACTCAAGCTAACCCGAGCTAACTCAAGCTAGCTCAAGCTAACCCAAGCTAGCTAAAGCTAACTCAAGCTAACTCAAGCTAATTCAAGCTAACTCAAGCTAACTCAAGCTAACTCAAGCTAACTCAAGCTAGCTAAAGCTAACTCAAGCTAACTCAAGCTAACTCAAGCTAACCCGAGCTAACTCAAGCTAACTCAAGGTAGCTAAAGCTAGTTCAAGCTAACTCAAGCTAGCTAAAGCTAAGACAAGCTAACTCAAGCTAACTCAAGCTAACTCAAGCTAACTCAAGCTAACTAAAGCTAGTTCAAGCTAACTCAAGCTAGCTAAAGCTAACTCAAGCTAACTCAAGCTAACTCAAGCTAGCTCAAGCTAACTCAAGCTAGTTCAAGCTAACTCAAGCTAGCTAAAGCTAACTCAAGCTAACTCAAGCTAACTCAAGCTAACTCAAGCTAGCTAAAGCTAACTCAAGCTAACTCAAGCTAACCCGAGCTAACTCAAGCTAGCTCAAGCTAACCCAAGCTAGCTAAAGCTAACTCAAGCTAACTCAAGCTAATTCAAGCTAACTCAAGCTAACTCAAGCTAACTCAAGCTAACTCAAGCTAGCTAAAGCTAACTCAAGCTAACTCAAGCTAACTCAAGCTAACCCGAGCTAACTCAAGCTAACTCAAGGTAGCTAAAGCTAGTTCAAGCTAACTCAAGCTAGCTAAAGCTAAGACAAGCTAACTCAAGCTAACTCAAGCTAACTCAAGCTAACTCAAGCTAACTCAAGCTAACTCAAGCTAGTTCAAGCTAACTCAAGCTAACTCAAGCTAACTCAAGCTAGCTAAAGCTAACTCAAGCTAACTCAAGCTAACTCAAGCTAACCCGAGCTAACTCAAGCTAACTCAAGGTAGCTAAAGCTAGTTCAAGCTAGCTCAAGCTAGCTAAAGCTAAGACAAGCTAACTCAAGCTAACTCAAGCTAACTCAAGCTAACTCAAGCTAGTTCAAGCTAACTCAAGCTAGCTAAAGCTAACTCAAGCTAACTCAAGCTAACTCAAGCTAGCTCAAGCTAACTCAAGCTAGTTCAAGCTAACTCAAGCTAGCTAAAGCTAACTCAAGCTAACTCAAGCTAACTCAAGCTAGCTCAAGCTAACTCAAGCTAACTCAAGCTAACTCAAGCTAACCCGAGCTAACTCAAGCTAACTCAAGGTAGCTAAAGCTAGTTCAAGCTAGCTCAAGCTAGCTAAAGCTAAGACAAGCTAACTCAAGCTAACTCAAGCTAACTCAAGCTAACTCAAGCTAGTTCAAGCTAACTCAAGCTAGCTAAAGCTAACTCAAGCTAACTCAAGCTAACTCAAGCTAGCTCAAGCTAACTCAAGCTAGTTCAAGCTAACTCAAGCTAGCTAAAGCTAACTCAAGCTAACTCAAGCTAACTCAAGCTAGCTCAAGCTAACTCAAGCTAGTTCAAGCTAACTCAAGCTAGCTAAAGCTAACTCAAGCTAACTCAAGCTAACTCAAGCTAACTCAAGCTAGCTAAAGCTAACTCAAGCTAACTCAAGCTAACCCGAGCTAACTCAAGCTAGCTCAAGCTAACCCAAGCTAGCTAAAGCTAACTCAAGCTAACTCAAGCTAATTCAAGCTAACTCAAGCTAACTCAAGCTAACTCAAGCTAACTCAAGCTAGCTAAAGCTAACTCAAGCTAACTCAAGCTAACTCAAGCTAACCCGAGCTAACTCAAGCTAACTCAAGGTAGCTAAAGCTAGTTCAAGCTAACTCAAGCTAGCTAAAGCTAAGACAAGCTAACTCAAGCTAACTCAAGCTAACTCAAGCTAACTCAAGCTAACTCAAGCTAGTTCAAGCTAACTCAAGCTAACTCAAGCTAACTCAAGCTAGCTAAAGCTAACTCAAGCTAACTCAAGCTAACTCAAGCTAACCCGAGCTAACTCAAGCTAACTCAAGGTAGCTAAAGCTAGTTCAAGCTAGCTCAAGCTAGCTAAAGCTAAGACAAGCTAACTCAAGCTAACTCAAGCTAACTCAAGCTAGTTCAAGCTAACTCAAGCTAGCTAAAGCTAACTCAAGCTAACTCAAGCTAACTCAAGCTAGCTCAAGCTAACTCAAGCTAGTTCAAGCTTGAGTACTCAAGCACAGCAGCAAGCTTGCTCGGACCATCGCCTATGCCCGAGCAAGCTTGCTCGGACCTTCGCCTTTGCCCGAGCAAGCTTGCTCGGACCTTGGCCTTTGCCCGAGCAAGCTTGCTCGGACCTTCGCCTATGCCCGAGCAAGCCTGCTCGGACCTTCACCTCTGCTCAGAGCTGCAGGTACTTATATTCTATGCAATTTTGATTTTCTAGCTCTCTGATTGGCTGCCACTGTTAGGCTATTTGGGAGCGCTTTTCTCGCACTCTGATTGGCTGCCACTGTTAGGCTATTTGGGAGCGCTTTTCTCGCACTCTGATTGGCAGAGAGCTCAAGTTAGCTCTAACTGCAGCTAGCAAGCTCAAGCTCAAGCCAGCAGGCTCAAGCTCAAGCTGGCAAGCTCAAGCTAGCAAGCTCAAGCTAGCAAGCTCAAGCTCAAGCTAGCAAGCTCAAGCCAGCTAGCTCAAGCTCAAGCTCGAGCTAGCTAGCTCAAGCTCACACTAGCTAGCTGAAGCTCACACTAGCTAGCTCAAGCTCAAACTAGCTAGCTCAAGCTAGCTAAGTTGAGCTCGAGCTAGCTATAGCTCGAAAATACATAGAATAAGGGTACCGGCAACTTTGAAAATAAGGTTTTTAGCTTCAAGTTAGCTTGTTTTGAGCTTCATTGCAGCTATTAAGTTAACTTCAAAAGGTTTGGTGGCCTTTAAAAAGGCCTGTGTGTTGTTGCTTAAGTAGCAACGGACTTTACTTGGAGCTGGTGTATTTGGTCACAGCTTTGGTTCCCTCGCTCACAGCGTGCTTGGCCAACTCTCCTGGTAGCAAGAGCCTCACTGCAGTCTGGATCTCCCGGCTTGAGATGGTTGATCGCTTGTTGTAGTGGGCCAGTCTCGAAGCTTCTCCAGCTATCCTCTCAAAGATATCGTTCACGAACGAGTTCATGATCGACATAGCTTTGGAGGAGATGCCAGTGTCGGGGTGGACCTGCTTCAGCACCTTGTAGATGTAGAGGGAGTAGGTCTCTCTCCTCTTCTTTTTCTTCTTCTTGTCACCAGAGGGCTTCTTCTGTGCCTTGCCTGCCTTCTTCACTGCTTTGCCGCTCACTTTGGGTGCCATTTCCTCTTGCTGTCCTCTGCTGCTCCTCTTTTACTAGTTGTAGTTGTAGTTGTGTTGGGTTGGGTTGGGGCACCCAACTTTTTTGCTACCTAAATATAAAAAGTCGTTCAAAAGCCCATATTCGAGCTTAGCCAACCACAGTGTGAGAAAACAGCCACGCAGGCACGCCGGCTTCCACGTCACTTTTTCAGCCAATCACAGTGCGAGAAAAGAGCTCCCAAAGTAGCCTAACAGTATATTGAGCTCTCAGCCAATCAGAGTGCGAGAAAAGAGCTCCCAAATAGCCTAACACTTTCTCGCAATCTGATTGGCTGAACCAAATAAGGGTTTTTGAATGAAGTTCAAATACCTCAATTCGAGCTTAAAATAAGACATTTAGCTTAATTTGAGCTTGCTAGGTAGTAAGCTGAAGCCAGTAAGGTAACTTCGAAGGTTTGGTGGCCTTTAAAAAGGCCGGTGTTGAAGTAGCAAGCTAGAAGCTTCTTTACTTCTTGTCAGACTTGGGCTGAGAGGAAGACTGTTTCTTGGGCAAGAGCACTGCTTGGATGTTGGGTAGCACACCACCTTGAGCAATGGTCACTCCTTGCAGCAGCTTGTTCAGCTCCTCGTCGTTTCTGATAGCGAGCTGCAAGTGTCGG
Source organism: Convolutriloba macropyga (assembly GCF_964194025.1). Lineage (NCBI taxonomy): Eukaryota > Metazoa > Xenacoelomorpha > Acoela > Convolutidae > Convolutriloba > Convolutriloba macropyga. The sequence goes on along the minus strand of NW_027450122.1, from coordinate 4,441 downwards.
GGGATGATTCTCGACTTCTTGTTGTCCTTAGCAGCGTTGCCAGCAAGCTCCAAGATCTCAGCAGTCAAGTACTCAAGCACAGCAGCAAGGTACACTGGGGCTCCAGCTCCCACCCTCTCAGCGTAGTTGCCCTTGCGGATGAATCGGTGGATTCTGCCCACGGGGAACTGCAGTCCAGCTCGGCTTGATCGGGTCTTGGCCTTAGCTCCCACCTTGCCGCTCTTCGATTTGCCTCCTTTGCCTGACATCTCTCTTCGTCTTGTTTCTTCGTCTGTTGTAAATGGTTGTTACCCAGACTCACATATGGCTACCTAAGTTAAAAATGCGTTCCAAAAACCCTTATGTTGCTAAGCCAATCAGAGTGCGAGAAAAGCGCTCCCAAATAGCCTAACAGTGGCAGCCAATCAGAGTGCGAGAAAAGAGCTCCCAAATAGCCTAACAGTTTCTCGAACTCTGATTAGCTGAAAGAAATAAGAGTTTTTGAACAAAGTTCAGATACCTCAACTCAAGCTTAAATTAAGACAATTAGCTTGTTTTGAGCTTGCTAGCTACATAGCTTGAGCTTACTAGCTAGTAAGGTAACTTTAGAAGGTTTGGTGGCCTTTAAAAAGGCCTGTTTGTGTTGAGGTAGAGCTGCTCAGAGCTTAACCTCCGAAGCCGTAGAGGGTCTTGCCTTGCCTCTTGAGAGCATAGACGATGTCCATTGCAACAACAGTCTTCCTCTTGGCATGCTCGGTGTAGGTGACAGCATCTCTGATCACACTCTCCAAGTAGTTCTTGAGCACACCTCGGGTCTCCTCATATATGAGTCCACTGATGCGCTTCACTCCACCTCGTCGAGCCAATCGTCTGATTGCTGGCTTGGTGATGCCTTGGATGTTATCCCTCAGGATCTTCCTGTGCCTCTTTGCTCCACCCTTGCCAAGTCCCTTGCCTCCTTTTCCTCGTCCTGACATCTCTTGTAGTTGTTGCTGTTGGGTTGTAGAAAGTCGATTTCGACACCCAAATCGCCAGCTAACTAGGGCGGCTCACTGTATTTTCTCGCAATGTGATTGGTCGAGAGCTGACACCTTCAAAAACCCATATTTCAACTTGAAACGAGCCATAGAGATACCTTTCAAGAACCCATATTTCGCTCAGCCAATCAGAGAGCGAGAAAATCAAGAATGCATAGAATAAGTGTTTCTGCAGCTAGGGAGCTTCCGAAGGCCGAGGTAACTTACTCGTACATTACTCAGGCTCCGAGGTAGCTTGCTCGTACCTTACAGCTGCTAGAAGCTGCATAAACACTTATTCTATTCACTTTTGATTTTCTCGCTTTCTGATTGGCTGAATTAAATATGGGTTTTTGAAAATGTTGGCATACCTCAACTCCAGCTCAAAATAAGAGTTTTAAGCTGTTTTGAGCTTATTATAAGCTAGCTTGAAGCTAGTTAGTTAACTTGCAAGGTTTGGTGGCCTTTAAAAAGGCCGTTTTGGGTTGGAGAGCTGATAGCTTTTTAAGCTCGCTCTCCTCTGATTCGCCTGGCGAGCTGGATGTCCTTGGGCATGATCGTAACTCGCTTGGCGTGGATGGCGCACAAGTTGGTGTCCTCGAACAAGCTGACCAAGTAGCTCTCACTTGCTTCCTGGAGGGCCATGATAGCAGTGCTCTGGAACCTCAGGTCAGTTTTGAAGTCCTGGGCAATCTCTCTCACAAGCCTCTGGAAGGGCAGCTTTCTGATCAACAGCTCAGTTGACTTCTGGTAGCGTCTGATCTCCCTCAGTGCAACAGTCCCTGGCCTGTATCTGTGCGGCTTCTTGACTCCACCAGTTGAGGGTGCACTCTTCCTCGCAGCCTTTGTTGCCAGCTGCTTCCTAGGTGCCTTTCCTCCCGTGCTCTTCCTTGCAGTCTGCTTTGTCCTTGCCATCTCTCTTCGTCTGTTGTAGTGATAGTTGTAGTTGTAGTTGGGTTGATATCTTTGCTCAAAATCGCTGCCTAACTACCCCGAACTAGTGATCTCTCATTGGCTTAGAGCTTGAATCAACTGTTAGGATATTTTAGAGCTCTTTTCTCGCACTCTGATTGGCTGCCACTGTTAGGCTATTTGGGAGCGCTTTTCTCGCACTCTGATTGGCTGTCACTGTTAGGCTATTTGGGAGCGCTTTTCTCGCACTCTGATTGGCAGAGAGCTCAAGTTAGCTCTAACTGCAGCTAGCAAGCTCAAGCTCAAGCCAGCAGGCTCAAGCTCAAGCTGGCAAGCTCAAGCTAGCAAGCTCAAGCTAGCAAGCTCAAGCTCAAGCTAGCAAGCTCAAGCCAGCTAGCTCAAGCTCAAGCTCGAGCTAGCTAGCTCAAGCTCACACTAGCTAGCTGAAGCTCACACTAGCTAGCTCAAGCTCAAACTAGCTAGCTCAAGCTAGCTAAGTTGAGCTCGAGCTAGCTATAGCTCGAAAATACATAGAATAAGGGTACCGGCAACTTTGAAAATAAGGTTTTTAGCTTCAAGTTAGCTTGTTTTGAGCTTCATTGCAGCTATTAAGTTAACTTCAAAAGGTTTGGTGGCCTTTAAAAAGGCCTGTGTGTTGTTGCTTAAGTAGCAACGGACTTTACTTGGAGCTGGTGTATTTGGTCACAGCTTTGGTTCCCTCGCTCACAGCGTGCTTGGCCAACTCTCCTGGTAGCAAGAGCCTCACTGCAGTCTGGATCTCCCGGCTTGAGATGGTTGATCGCTTGTTGTAGTGGGCCAGTCTCGAAGCTTCTCCAGCTATCCTCTCAAAGATATCGTTCACGAACGAGTTCATGATCGACATAGCTTTGGAGGAGATGCCAGTGTCGGGGTGGACCTGCTTCAGCACCTTGTAGATGTAGAGGGAGTAGGTCTCTCTCCTCTTCTTTTTCTTCTTCTTGTCACCAGAGGGCTTCTTCTGTGCCTTGCCTGCCTTCTTCACTGCTTTGCCGCTCACTTTGGGTGCCATTTCCTCTTGCTGTCCTCTGCTGCTCCTCTTTTACTAGTTGTAGTTGTAGTTGTGTTGGGTTGGGTTGGGGCACCCAACTTTTTTGCTACCTAAATATAAAAAGTCGTTCAAAAGCCCATATTCGAGCTTAGCCAACCACAGTGTGAGAAAACAGCCACGCAGGCACGCCGGCTTCCACGTCACTTTTTCAGCCAATCACAGTGCGAGAAAAGAGCTCCCAAAGTAGCCTAACAGTATATTGAGCTCTCAGCCAATCAGAGTGCGAGAAAAGAGCTCCCAAATAGCCTAACACTTTCTCGCAATCTGATTGGCTGAACCAAATAAGGGTTTTTGAATGAAGTTCAAATACCTCAATTCGAGCTTAAAATAAGACATTTAGCTTAATTTGAGCTTGCTAGGTAGTAAGCTGAAGCCAGTAAGGTAACTTCGAAGGTTTGGTGGCCTTTAAAAAGGCCGGTGTTGAAGTAGCAAGCTAGAAGCTTCTTTACTTCTTGTCAGACTTGGGCTGAGAGGAAGACTGTTTCTTGGGCAAGAGCACTGCTTGGATGTTGGGTAGCACACCACCTTGAGCAATGGTCACTCCTTGCAGCAGCTTGTTCAGCTCCTCGTCGTTTCTGATAGCGAGCTGCAAGTGTCGGGGGATGATTCTCGACTTCTTGTTGTCCTTAGCAGCGTTGCCAGCAAGCTCCAAGATCTCAGCAGTCAAGTACTCAAGCACAGCAGCAAGGTACACTGGGGCTCCAGCTCCCACCCTCTCAGCGTAGTTGCCCTTGCGGATGAATCGGTGGATTCTGCCCACGGGGAACTGCAGTCCAGCTCGGCTTGATCGGGTCTTGGCCTTAGCTCCCACCTTGCCGCTCTTCGATTTGCCTCCTTTGCCTGACATCTCTCTTCGTCTTGTTTCTTCGTCTGTTGTAAATGGTTGTTACCCAGACTCACATATGGCTACCTAAGTTAAAAATGCGTTCCAAAAACCCTTATGTTGCTAAGCCAATCAGAGTGCGAGAAAAGCGCTCCCAAATAGCCTAACAGTGGCAGCCAATCAGAGAGCTAGAAAATCAAAACTGCATAGAATATAAGTACCTGCAGCTCTGAGCAGCGGTGAAGGTCCGAGCAGGCTTGCTCGGACCTTCGCCTATGCCCGAGCAAGCCTGCTCGGACCTTCACCTCTGCTCAGAGCTGCAGGTACTTATATTCTATGCAATTTTGATTTTCTAGCTCTCTGATTGGCTGCCACTGTTAGGCTATTTGGGAGCGCTTTTCTCGCACTCTGATTGGCTGCCACTGTTAGGCTATTTGGGAGCGCTTTTCTCGCACTCTGATTGGCAGAGAGCTCAAGTTAGCTCTAACTGCAGCTAGCAAGCTCAAGCTCAAGCCAGCAGGCTCAAGCTCAAGCTGGCAAGCTCAAGCTAGCAAGCTCAAGCTAGCAAGCTCAAGCTCAAGCTAGCAAGCTCAAGCCAGCTAGCTCAAGCTCAAGCTCGAGCTA